>NC_135220.1:11420299-11586682 GCF_052324685.1 Brachyhypopomus gauderio | reverse complement strand
ACAAGTGTTTGGGAATTGTAGCATGATGCCTTCATGTTGATTGTAGAAGTTTGGGAATATCTTGTGTTACAAAGTCAGATGCTACTGATGTTCTAAGGGCAAATATGATGCTACTGTGGGCAGAAACTCCAGATGTCCAGTTCACTGTGTAACTCCAGTGATGGTTACCCAACTCTGTGTAACTCCAGTGATTGTTACCCAACTCTCTGTGTAACTCCAGTAATGGTTACCCAACTCTCTATGTAACTCCAGTGATGGTTACCCAACTCTGTGTAACTCCAGTGATTGTTACCCAACTCTCTGTGTAACTCCAGTAATGGTTACCCAACTCTCTGTGTAACTCCAGTGATGGTTACCCAACTCTGTGTAACTCCAGTGATGGTTACCCAACTCTGTGTAACTCCAGTGATGGTTACCCAACTCTCTGTGTAACTCCAGTAATGGTTACCCAACTCTCTGTGTAACTCCAGTAATGGTTACCCAACTCTCTGTGTAACTCCAGTGATGGTTACCCAACTCTGTGTAACTCCAGTGATGGTTACCCAACTCTCTGTGTAACTCCAGTAATGGTTACCCAACTCTGTGTAACTCCAGTGATGGTTACCCAACTCTCTGTGTAACTCCAGTGATGTTTACCCAACTCTCTGTGTAACTCTAGTAATGGTTACCCAACTCTCTGTGTAACTCCAGTGATGGTTACCCAACTCTCTGTGTAACTCCAGTGATGGTTACCCAACTCTCTGTGTAACTCCAGTGATGGTGATCAGCTCTCTGTGTAACTCCAGTGATGGTTACCCAACTCTCTGTGTAACTCCAGTGATGGTTACCCAACTCTCTGTGTAACTCCAGTGATGGTTACCCAACTCTCTGTGTAACTCCAGTGATGGTTACCCAACTCTGTGTAACTCCAGTGATGGTTACCCAACTCTGTGTAACTCCAGTGATGGTTACCCAACTCTGTGTAACTCCAGTGATGGTTACCCAACTCTCTGTGTAACTCCAGTAATGTTTACCCAACTCTCTGTGTAACTCCAGTAATGGTTACCCAACTCTCTGTGTAACTCCAGTAATGTTTACCCAACTCTCTATGTAACTCCAGTAATGGTTACCCAACTCTCTGTGTAACTCCAGTTATGGTGATCAGCTCTCTGTGTAACTCCAGTGATGGTTACCCAACTCTCTGTATAACTCCAGTGATGGTTGCCCAACTCTCTGTGTAACTCTGTGTGTCTCTTGTTGTATGTTCACAGCTTCGGTACCAGCATGGACTCTCAACACCAGACCTGCGGCAGACTCTGCCAAACCTGAAGCACTTTCTAGAGCACGGGCTGCTGGTGAGATGGTGAGTTAAATGGTTTGTCATCCTCAAACTTGCGTCATGCTTGCGTTAGCTGTGTGACTCAAAGTCTATGTGATTAAGTGTGTTTGATTTGAAAGTCTCGCCATGAACAAAGTTTCGGTTAAACTGATGCTCCATGACTCATGAGCGTAGAGCACATGTTCATCACCTCTGCCATTCTGACTAGTCACAGAGTTGAAGTTAAAATTGAGGACCGCTCTCCTTCAATTCCAGTGGAACCACTCGCTCTCTGTCAGCGTAAACAAACCTTTCACTAGCAGCATTTTATTCCTCCTCAGGGCTGATCAGGTGATAACACCAGGCCCACAGAGTCTGCATAGGCCCGCCTCGTCTCGGTGGGCGGGGAGGGGCCTGGCGCTGATAGGCCCAGCCACCTGTCCGTTAGTCAGAGACCTGCCCGTAACCCCAGCGATCTGCGCGGCAGCCTTCAAGCGTGTGGCCTTTGATCGGAGCCCCTCGGTCACGGATCAGCACTGCACACAGCATCCCTCCAAACGCTAATTTAATCATCTTTGTTTAGCAAAGGAAGCAGACCTGGTTAAGTGAAGCAGCTCGCTCTCCCTGCACTCTTAATGCACCTGGAAGTGTTTCAGGGGAGCAGATGAAACCATGACCACCTGACCTTTGTGTACCAGGCCAGGAAACGGAGGAGGAAAAGGAACTCGTTGCTGGTCACCCTCCATGGCCGGAAGCGTGAAGCTCAGACACACATGAGCTCACACACACACACACACACACACACACACACACACACACACACACACACACACACACACACACACACTGTTCATACACACATCCACAGAGCATGGTGCCTCTTCCTGTGTGCCCGGCACATCTGACGGACTCTCCTTCATGGACCCTGTGTAAAAATGTCAGCTCCAACCCATAAGTTACATTTTTCCGGGACCCCGGTCGAGTTTGAGTTACCTCGCAGAGCCTGTGTACGACTAGACCACATCGGCCGCTCAGCCAGGGCTCGTCCCCATGGCGACAGTGGAGCCCGCTCGGTGGTCAAATCCAGGTCGAACACATTCCTTTCATTCTGCGTTAGCTGCAGGACTCTTTTATGGCCCCTCCATATCTCCCATCCCGCCTACCCAAAAAGCCTCAGTTCAGATAGTGTTTCCAGCACAGGGGCCAGAAATGTGAAATATCGACACATAAAAACCAGCCACAGGGCACCTGCAGGAGTCAGTAGGGCAGGAAGTGTGTGTGTGTGTGTGTGTGTGTGTGTGTGTGTGTGTGTGTGTGTGTGTGTGTGTGTGTGTGTGTGTGTGTGTGTGTGTGTGTGTGTGTGTGTGTGTGTGTGTGTGTGTGTGTAAAGAGTAACATCAGTGAGTCTGCGGTGGCCATGTTTGACCTCTCCTCATACCACAGGTCCAGCATGTAGGGAGCCCATAATGCTTTGCATCCTGCCCAAGGGCAGAGCAGACTTTCCAGGAGTCACTGCTGCAGACTTTCCAGGAGTCACTGCTGCAGACTTTCCAGGAGTCACTGCAGACTTTCCAGGAGTCACTGCAGACTTTCCAGGAGTCACTGCAGACTTTCCAGGAGTCACTGCAGACTTTCCAGGAGTCACTGCAGACTTTCCAGGAGTCACTGCAGACTTTCCAGGAGTCACTGCAGACTTTCCAGGAGTCACTGCAGACTTTCCAGGAGTCACTGCAGACTTTCCAGGAGTCACTGCAGACTTTCCAGGAGTCACTGCAGACTTTCCAGGAGTCACTGCAGACTTCCCAGGAGTCACTGCAGACTTCACAAGGCAGATCACCTCATACAGGAAAACACTGTTTTCTTCCTCCTCCTCCTCTTGTGTGTGTGTGTGTGTGTGTATGCAGGGGGGTGGTGGTGTGTATGTGCACATGTTACATATTTCACAGATGAATTTCTAAATCTGCCTCATTAACATTTGATCTGTTTTGGGGGTTGGTTGCAGCAGGCTGAGCGCTGGCCCACGTCTCCTCCTGCTGGCCCCGCCCCTCTGCACCCACAGCGCCTCACAATCATCTCCCTGACCTGGAGCTCCAGTGGCTCTTCATCTGATCTCCATCCCTGACCGACAGGGTGGGGGCAGCTGTCTCTGATTGCTCCCATGCAGGTTATTTGCTACACCACAGATGGCTGCTTCTGATCTTTTGTTCTGTGGCTTTTGACCGTCGGTCTCTTCTACAGAAGAGCAGAAGCTGCTGTCTGCTGTGTCCCCACTAGAGGCTCGAGAGGGCCACCCTTGACCTGCACCCACGACCTTCACCCTTGACCTTCACCCACAGCTCTCACCACTGTGGCTGAATGCACCCTATGGACAACTGGGGAGTTGTGATGATGAGGATGATGAAGGAGGTTCTCTGTGGCTGCCTTAATGGCTAGTCCTGGTGTGTGTGTGTGTGTGTGTGTGTGTGTGTGTGTGTGTGTGTCTGCACCCACACGGGGCTCTGGATGACTTCCACTGGTGCCACAGGGCTCAGAGAGCAGCGGGGGCGGAGACAGGGTGGAATTTGACACATCCCCAGGCAAGGAACCTCACGCTGGGGTTAGAGGCTCTGAAGATGCTTCCGGAACACCAGAAAGAAGCAATATGAAGAATCATACATCCGCTTATCTTCACCTCTCCCCTCCCTCCCTCTCTCTTTCTCTCTCTTCCCCTCTGTTGCATACCATCTCTTTAGCCTTTGATCTTATTGGCTTATTGTCCTATAGCCCCTCCTCCAGCCTGTGTGTCATTCTTGCGGACCGACCTTGGGTGTTCTCGGTTTAGTTTCCGTACACGGCAAGTGTCTGCAGTGACCTGTTCAGCAGCTGTTCCCCAGTTATTGCTAAAGACCTTTGACAGTTTGATCACGATGCTTAACATTCAAATAATTAATCACATCTGGTGCGTTTGAACAGCTTCCCATCACGGCTTTATAATTTCAGCAAGTCATTCATTTTGTGGCCAGATGTTTGTAGCAGCATTCTTTAGCAAGACCTGAGAACAACAACGCGTTGGCCACGCAACAGGATCCGTGTGTTGCCTTTCTAGATCGTTTTTCAAAGGCATACTTGCACACATGCTCGCAGCATCAGGCAGGGAATCCGAGAGCCGTCAGGGGGGATTTGAGCATGGTCAATCGGAAGGGCTCTCTGTGGACGCCTCCTTGTCTTGCATCTGGACGTGCACGGCCCCGGTGTGGCCTCGGCGTTTGGGCCGAGCGCCGTCGTCCACGCCAGGCCCTTTGGCCTGGACACGTTTCTGCTCACCGGCTCCAGAGTGCAGCTTACATGCTCCGGTGTTTGGAACCGTGACGCATCATCATTAGGTGCCAGAAACACCCTCACATCTGGTTCGAGTGTCGTGCGGGGGGAAGACTCACTCCTTGGCCTCTCTGAAGCAAGCGCAGCATAAAGGACTGGAGATTTATCTCCACCGTCCAAGACAAAGGGTAAAGGGAGCCCGTCCTCCATATAAACACAGGTCATACCATTAAAAGTAAATGGTTCCATAGCAAACAGCATCGGGTTTGCTTTGCCCTCAGACTAGCCCACCTCCTCTATGAGATGATCAGAAAATGAAGGTCTGTCTCGATGAGACGGAGGACGACGTGTGTCTCTACGCTATCCTGTCCCTGCTATGGAACAGAAAAAAAGTCAGTGGTGGCACATCAAAGAAAGTGTTATCTGTGTGTGTGTGTGTGTGTGTGTGTGTGTGTGTGTGTGTGTGTGTGTGTGTGTGTGTGTGTGTGTTTTGGACGATTGTTTGACCCACATCAGGGTTGAGCAGAAACTGGAAGATGCCCAGGAAATGTTTGGATTTGCAAAATTCCAGACCTGGCTGGAATATCCATGACTAGGGGTGTGTGTGTGTGTGTGAGTGCAAGAGACAGCAAGAGAGATTCAGCTGTCTTACATGGTTATGCTGTTAAGTGTGTGTGCTGGTAGTAGAGGAGTGTGTGATGGGGCCTTTTGATCTCTGAGCATAAGAGGCTGATGAATCCCCTCACTTAATAAGCCACAACTGTTCTGTTTTCTATTCTCTCCTCCCTGGAGTGTCTGGGCCACTGAGGAAACTGAACCAACACACAGAGTTTGTCATCCTCTGATCTCCCAGAATGCCTCTCTCTCGTTCTCTCCCACTTTCTGAAAACTTCAAGGAAGTGTTGTTGCCCTAGCTGTGTGAAAGAGAGACAGAGAGGAGGAGAGGAGAAGAGAGGAGAGGAGGTGAGATGAGATGGAGAGGTGAGGTGGGGAGGTGAGATGGTGAGGGGAGGAGGGGAGGGGAGATGAGGTGAGATGGAGAGGAGAGGAGGGGAGGTGATGTGAGGTGAGATGGTGAGGTGGGGAGCGGAGGTGGTGAGGAGGGGAGGGGGAGGGGATGTGGGGAGGTGAGGTGAGATGGAGAGGAGGGGAGGTGAGGTGAGATGGGGGAGGGGGAGGGGATGTGGGGAGGTGAGGTGAGATGGAGAGGAGGGGAGGTGAGGTGAGATGGGGGAGGGGAGGAGGGGAGGTGAGGTGAGGTGAGATGGAGAGGAGGTGAGGTGAGATGGGGGAGGGGATGAGGGGACTGATCTGATTTTGCATATCTGTGTGTTGCATGTTTGACTGTCCTGCTGTTTTGCTGAGATTCAACAATTTAGGAAGAAAACCATGAATCACGTTGGGCTTACTGGGATTGTTCACCTCTGATTGAATGCAGTCAGCAGAGGGGAAACTGAGATTAACTGGAATCAGAGATGTAATCAGATTTTGAGTGCGTGTGCGTGTATTTTGTCTGTAATGGTCTGAAGTCCGTCCCCGTGAGACCTGGAGAGACACAGGCCTTCTGGACGTTTCTTAATGCTAGTCGGATACACTTCTCTAAGCGGCCTGCCACTACGAACAGCTCTGCTTTCACTCACCGTGACTTTAATTTGCTCCCACTCACGTCTGCCTTTATTCCAGCTTTAAGGCTGGGACTCATTACTCGCCGTATAATGACGTAGTCTGGAATTAGTGCGCCCACAGCTCTTCACTCACAGCAAACCTTCTGATGTTCATACTGCTGTGCAGAAATGTCACAAAAGACACAATGTCAGCATCATATTTTTCTCTTTAGCTGTAATCATATTTATCATTGTTTGGCGTAAAGCAAGCGTAGAGCAATTAGACCCCATCACTACCAGTGAACCTAGAAAACAGACACACACACACACACACACACACACACACACACACACACACACACACACAAAAAAAAAACACCCACCCATCAGACTGTAACAAAAAAACTACTATTTATATATATATATATACTCTTATAATTCTTTGCTAAAAATGACATTATCTGCACTTTGCCTGGTTTGGAGACCAGCAGTGTCTGGCCTTCACTCAGCAGGGTGTCTTCATGATGGCCCTGATCAATGCACAGGGTTGGGTATTACATTTTGATTGGCAGCTTGTCAGGGCCGATGTAGTACAGGTATGGCTCCTCCCACTTGGGGTGATTCGCTGATGAAAACCCAATCAACGCTTGTGGCTGTGAATCAATAAGCAGGGCGTATTCGGCTTGGCACTAACGTGCTGTAATAGAAGAGAGAAGCATTACGATTTCCCGTGACTGGAACTAAGGGGCTTCACACCACTACATCCACCGCTTGGCCTCGTGCACGGTGATGTAAGGCCTTCAGCTGGTGGGCCATGGACACCCACGCCATGAAGCTCACACTTTCTGTGCTGATGGAGGGTTGGAGCTCTGGAGAGTCCCATCCTGGCTTCACTGGATCCTCTGAGTAGATCATGGAACATTTAGCAGGGAAGAAAATCTCACTAGCTGAGTTGTTGCAGTGATTGCATCTCCTTTTACAGTACCATGCATGAATTCAGTGAGCTCTTTAGAACATCCCATCATGTTTGTGAAGACAGACTATAGGACTGAATGAAACACCTGAATTCAATTTATTGACAATTATATATTAATTAATAATTGTTCGTTTAATTAATTATATTTTCAGGTGTTCATTTTTAACACACCAATTCAATTAATAAGGTGTTTATCAATACTTTTGTCCATATAGTGTACAAACTATCAAGATCTACAGCACAGTTAGGACAGACCATAGACCTCCAGAACAGTCAGCATGGATGATCTATTGTATACCTGTAGGACAGTCCGGTCAGACAAACTATGATAAACTACAGTAGACCAGCAGCACAGTCCGGATCGGTGAGCTGTCCTGTACCTGTGAAAGGTCCAACAAGCTATCACGAACCTCGGGTCAGATTTACACACTGAGCTTCGACACTTGCTCTCTTCAGCATGGCACACATTGGGGGTGCTGTGTGCGGTTCCTCACTGGTTCCTGTGCGTGGACTCCACCTTCACCACTAACGTGTTTGGTTTTTATAGAGTCTTCAGTGGTATTTGGTCCTGGAAGCGGCTGCTCTTTATGGGAGTGTGTGTGCTATTGATCATGCTCATTTAGGAGCTGGATGCATGCAGCACCAGACAGTTGGCGTGTCGGAGTGTCTCTCAGATCTCCTCTTATTCAGAGGATTTGGAGAGAAGCAGCTGTGTGTGGGGGGGCACTTTGTGCATGTGTGAATGAGTTATGGGACGATCCATCATGCAGATGAGTGCATGCGAGGACAGGAGTGTCTTTCTCGCTCTCCCTCACACTCACATCCACACACTCCACTGGCATCGTCCTGTTTGCTTAACCTTGCCAAAGCAAAATGCATCAGCATAATTCATACATATGTTCATTGAGTCGTAAATTCATATGGTTCACTCAATATTAATTTAAAACTATGAGGGGGAAAATGTGAAATAGTTATGATTGGAATTGGAAAGGAATGACTTCAGAAAACACTACAAACTAGTGCTTCATAATATTGGCCAAAATAGTGTAGTTCACAGATATTTCAAATGCTGCTTGAGTTGCAGTATATTAAAGCTGGAAGGTGAACCCTGGGTGTCACACTGGTGAACCCTGCGTGTCACACTGGTGAACCCTGCGTGTCACACTGGTGAACCCTGCGCGTCACACTGGTGAACCCTGCGCGTCACACTGGTGAACCCTGCGCGTCACACTGGTGAACCCTGCGCGTCACACTGGTGAACCCTGGGTGTCACACTGGTGAACCCTTGATGAAACCGCACATTGCACTTCTAAATCTGTGCACGGTTTTAGAGGGTTTTCAAAAAGAATAAAAACTGGGTGGAGATTTGGGTCTCGAGTAGTCCAGACTGATGAGGTTTGTATGTGGGTCCAAGGTCCCATATTCTGCTCCCTGTAGTCCAGGCTCGCTTGTGTGCAGAACCTGACCTCCCTGGGGCGGTTTGGTTTCATGCATGCGCATATGAACGCATGTTTGATGTAGTTCGCTTTTACAAACGCCTACTCCTTTTGGCGTCCGTCAGACGTAATAAAACTGACAGTGAAGTACTATTTCTCAGGCACAAAGTCCCTGAACACTGGAGGTGGTTGGCCAGCAAAACACAGACACACCGAGAGATGCACTAGCGTCTGGGCTAGCGAGGCGAGAGTCTTATTTGTGTATTTGTGTTGCAAGCAGGAGTCTGAGGAAATGAAATGTATCTCATCTGGAAGTAGATAGGATGCTCACAGCACACAATAAAAAGCTAAACTTATTATTTAGGGTCTTATCTGCAAAAAGCCAACATTATGATGACCGTTAATGTTCTCTCTCTCTCTCTCTCTCTCTCTCTCTCTCTCTCAGTGATCGCCACCATGTCTCTAGTTCGATTCCGGTCCCATCAAAGACTCACGCGAGTGTTTCTGCTGTGCCAGACGTGGGCCCTCCGGCCTCTCCGGACCGAGGACCCCGTAAGAGAGCCAGCTCAGAGGCGGACAAGCAGAAATACAAAACGCCTCCACCCAGCTACAACACGGCCACAGCTCAACCCTGTCCCCCAGCCGTCCTGGAGGTCCCGCCCACACAGGACACTTTCCTCTCGTCTCTGCTGGACACGAGCGCTGAGCAGGGCAGGGAGTCTGGGCCCCCAGATGTGGGGCTGGGGCCCCAGACGGAGGCTGTGACTGAGACGGATCTCGGCCAGCCTGGTGAAACCACCCAAGCCTGCCTGCCCAGCGCAGGTTCCTCAGAGCACACCCAGCACCCGGGTACCATGAACGGATCAGCTGTTCCTGGAGAGAATGTGGTGTTGGGTGATGTGGGCACAGTCATGGCTACCGCTGAGGTTTGCTGTTCTGTGGAACAGGCGGAGGAGATCATGGGTACTGAGGCTACGGAGCTGAGATTGGGTTTGGGCTTGGGTCTGGGCTTGGGTGGAGGCCCACGCCTCCATGACTTCCCCTGCATTCCTGTGGACCACGCCGTGGCTGTGGAGAGTGACGATCAGGTCCTCGGGGAGTTGGACGCCGCGGGCTTTGAGGAGTTCTCCCGCCGTATCTATGCACTGAACGAGAACATGTCCAGCTTCCGACGCCCACGGAAAAATTCAGACAAGTGACGGACCCACAATATGGACCTGAGGATGTGGAGGTCATAGGTGAAAGGTCTCCGGATAGACCTGACCTTCATAAAACCTCCCCACGACAGCATTGAACATAGACTTTACATAAAGAGATATATTATTCTTCTTCTTATTATAATAATAATTATTAGGAAATATCTGGAATATTGACCAATTTGCACTTCTATGAGCATTTCTATAACCATTTCAAACAAAATAAAGCGAATGTTTGTGGTTGAACTGCTTGGCAGGTGGTTTTCTGTGAGCGCCGGGCAGAACTGTCCAGTGGAGACTGCAGGTGTGGAGATTCTTTTCTTTGAGATGCTTAAGGAGACCTCCAGAAGTCAGAGTTCAGATCCGCACTACCACAAGAACGCAGGCGGAGAGGGTCACCAGTGACGCCAGCTTACACGCACGTGCACACATACACATGCTCATTTAGAAGACTTGCTCATTTATCAGGCGCCACTCAACAGTGTTATAGAATCATGTCCCAGTTCAGGAGGTCTGGAGCAAGTGGACCAGTCTGGTGTCTGCTGGGAGCTGCTGGACTCCCCGCTGCTGCAGAGGGAGGGACATTTCAACTGTATTCATCTCTATTATTAATGAATTATTATTAGTAGTTTTCCTCCACTGCTGGAGCTCTGTGCTGTGATTGGTCCAGGCGAGGAGATCACTGTCCCTGTGTTGTGATTGGCCAAGCCGAGGAAATCACTGTCCCTGTGCTGTGATTGGCCAAGCCGAGGAAATCACTATCCCTGTGCTGTGATTGGTTTGGCTGTGGAGATCACTGTCCCTGTGCTGTGATTGGCCCGGCCGAGGAGATAACTGTCCCTGTGCTGTAATTGGCCCTGCAGAGGAGATCACTGTCCCTGTGCTGTGATGGGCCCCGCAGAGGAGATCACTGTTCCTGTGCTGTGATTGGCCAAGCCGAGGAAATCACTGTCCCTGTGCTGTGATTGGTTCGGCTGTGGAGATCACTGTCCCTGTGCTGCGGTTGGTTTGGCTGTGGAGATCACTGTCCCTGTGCTGTGGTTGGCCCGGCCGAGGAGATAACTGTCCCTGTGCTGTGATTGGCCCCGCCAAGGAGATCACTGTCCCTGTGCTGTGATTGGCCAAGCCGAGGAAATCACTGTCCCTGTGCTGTGATTGGTTCGGCTGTGGAGATCACTATCCCTGTGCTGTGATTGGTTTGACTGTGGAGATCACTGTCCCTGTGCTGTGATTGGCCCAGCCGAGGAGATCACTGTCCCTGTGCTGTGATTGGCCCAGCCAGGGACGTCCTGCTGTCTGCTGCTCCTACTGCAGATGCTCTTTCTTTTTCTTTCTTTCTTTCTTTCTCATTTCTATGATCAGCAGCAAATGCTGTTTTGTTAACTGCTCATATGGGTTTTATTTAAACATAAACGCTTGAAAGAGAGCCTTCCTTTTGCTGTGACGATGTATATTTACTTTTATATGGAAAGTGTTTTGTTATTAAAGTTCATAGACGAATGAAATGACTGTAAGCAGTTCGGTTTAACTTCTATTCTCACTCTCTCTGTTTGTGTGCATGTTATGATTAAGTTGGCACTGTGTGTGTGTGTGTGTGTGTGTGTGTGTGTGTGTGTGTGTGTGTGTGTGTGTGTGTGTGTGTGTGTGTGTGTGTGTGTGTGTGTGTGTGTGTGTGTGTGTGTGGCTCCTTCTCAAGCACGCTCCATTTGACAGCAGTCGAGCTGCAAGCACTTCACACGTTCTACAAACAGCAGACTGATGACACACTTTCCAAATCATCTCCCCTCTGCTCCTCTGCAGCCAGCCCTCGCCCCACTAACACCACTAACACCTCCTAGAAGGTTACAGACGTTACTTCTTTCTCCCATCACTAACTGCAGTTTTGCAGAAGGCTGTGCGTGTCTACGCTTTGCTGAGCTGCCTTCATGAGGGTGGCATAAATGAACAAAATGTTGCAGTCATGAGAAAACCTCTGAAAATGGAGCGTAACCTTCATCTCTGTTGGTCCACTTATGAAATGTTTCAGTGTAATGTGCAGCTGGTGCTCATAAATGGAGAAAAAAGACAACGTTATGATCTTTGCTTATGACAGATGGTAAGTAAGACACTGTTAGCAGTGTGATGAGTGGGAAGTGTAGATGAAAGATCCGTTCTTCTCTGTCTGCGTTATGGCAGGATCGACGATGCCCTCTTGTCTGCTTTGTGGGGGTGTGGTCCAAGCATGAGGTGAACAGTTGGATCCTTTCATTATCAGCCTGCAGAGACCCTTCCTCACTTCACACACACACACACACTCCGGTTCCTTGCAGAAAGCTGCAGGACTGGGTAGAGAACTGTGCTTTGTTCCAAAGTTCTAATCCACTGCAGGTGTGTGGAATTCTGGGATACGGGAACATCACGACGCCCAGCGCCGAACGCAGCAGCGTCAGGGTCGGAGGAATGTGTGAGCGCGTGTGATGTGCTGCGCTGGGAGTGCAGCCGCACGCTGTGCATTATGGGTAGTTCATAGAGCGTTCCCAGCAGCTGGTGCGAGCTGCTCAAACCTAAATCATTTAAGTTCTGACTGGAACAGGCTGGTCATGACCAGAAATCCGTCCCTACACACACGGCTTCACATTTGGCTTTGTTCCCCTGTTTAACTTAAGCTTTTAAGTTTCTCTGCCAGAGGATTCCCATTTATATAAGTTGTCAGTTAAATGATTAAATGATTTATTTGTTTTTTCAGTCTGTTCTAGTAAGCTCTCTATGCCAATTGCCATCTAGCCCTTCCAGATACACACACCAAATTTGCTCTTGTCTTTTCTCTTTCTTTACACTCACCCTGTTTCCATCGAGAATAAGAGTGATGAGAGGAGGTTACATTGACTGAGTCTCTTCTGGCCTGAATCAACAGACCTTAAGAGGCTCACAGGTTTGGATAGTGGCCTAATCCCACTGCAGACTTGTGGATACCATGGAGGTGCCCAGCTCTCTCTCCTAAACATCTACCTACATCTCACCCTACATCCCTCACTAGGAGTCATCTCTGTCTCCTAAACATCTACCTACATCTCACCATACATCCCTCACTAGGAGTCATCTCTCTCTCCTAAACATCTACCTACATCTCACCCTACATCCCTCACTAGGAGTCATCTCTCTCTCCTAAACATCTACCTACATCTCACCCTACATCCCCCACTAGGAGTCATCTCTGTCTCCTAAACATCTACCTACATCTCACCCTACATCCCTCACTAGGAGTCATCTCTCTCTCCTAAACATCTACCTACATCTCACCCTACATCCCTCACTAGGAGTCATCTCTCTCTCCTAAACATCTACCTACATCTCACCCTACATCCCTCACTAGGAGTCATCTCTCTCCTAAACATCTACCTACATCTCACCATACATCCCTCACTTGGAGTCATCTCTCTCTCCTAAACATCTACCTACATCTCACCCTACATCCCTCACTAGGAGTCATCTCTCTCCTAAACATCTACCTACATCTCACCAAACATCCCTCACTAGGAGTCATCTCTCTCTCCTAAACATCTACCTACATCTCACCCTACATCCCTCACTAGGAGTCATCTCGCTCTCCTAAACATCTACCTACATCTCACCCTACATCCCTCACTAGGAGTCATCTCTCTCTCCTAAACATCTACCTACATCTCACCCTACATCCCTCACTAGGAGTCATCTCTCTCTCCTAAACATCTACCTACATCTCACCCTACATCCCTCACTAGGAGTCATTTCTCTCTCCTAAACATCTACCTACATCTCACCAAACATCCCTCACTAGGAGTCATCTCTCCTAAACATCTACCTACATCTCACCCTACATCCCTCACTAGGAGTCATCTCTCTCTCCTAAACATCTACCTACATCTCACCAAACATCCCTCACTAGGAGTCATCTCTGTCTCCTAAACATCTACCTACATCTCACCCTACATCCCTCACTAGGAGTCATCTCTCCTAAACATGTACCTACATCTCACCCTACATCCCTCACTAGGAGTCATCTCTCTCCTAAACATCTACCTACATCTCACCCTACATCCCTCACTAGGAGTCATCTCTCTCTCCTAAACATCTACCTACATCTCACCCTACATCCCTCACTAGGAGTCATCTCTCTCTCCTAAACATCTACCTACATCTCACCAAACATCCCTCACTAGGAGTCATCTCTCTCTCCTAAACATGTACCTACATCTCACCCTACATCCCTCACTAGGAGTCATCTCTCTCTCCTAAACATCTACCTACATCTCACCCTACATCCCTCACTAGGAGTCATTTCTCTCTCCTAAACATCTACCTACATCTCACCAAACATCCCTCACTAGGAGTCATCTCTCCTAAACATCTACCTACATCTCACCCTACATCCCTCACTAGGAGTCATCTCTCTCCTAAACATCTACCTACATCTCACCCTACATCCCTCACTAGGAGTCATCTCTCCTAAACATGTACCTACATCTCACCCTACATCCCTCACTAGGAGTCATCTCTCTCTCCTAAACATCTACCTACATCTCACCCTACATCCCTCACTAGGAGTCATCTCTCTCTCCTAAACATCTACCTACATCTCACCCTACATCCCTCACTAGGAGTCATCTCGCTCTCCTAAACATCTACCTACATCTCACCCTACATCCCTCACTAGGAGTCATCTCGCTCTCCTAAACATCTACCTACATCTCACCCTACATCCCTCACTTGGAGTCATCTCTCTCTCCTAAACATCTACCTACATCTCACCCTACATCCCTCACTAGGAGTCATCTCTCTCTCCTAAACATCTACCTACATCTCACCAAACATCCCTCACTAGGAGTCATCTCTCTCTCCTAAACATCTACCTACATCTCACCCTACATCCCTCACTAGGAGTCATCTCTCTCTCCAAAACATCTACCTACATCTCACCCTACATCCCTCACTAGGAGTCATCTCTCTCTCCTAAACATCTACCTACATCTCACCCTACATCCCTCACTAGGAGTCATCTCTCTCTCCTAAACATCTACCTACATCTCACCCTACATCCCTCACTAGGAGTCATCTCTCTCTCCTAAACATCTACCTACATCTCACCCTACATCCCTCACTAGGAGTCATCTCGCTCTCCTAAACATCTACCTACATCTCACCCTACATCCCTCACTAGGAGTCATCTCTCTCTCCTAAACATCTACCTACATCTCACCAAACATCCCTCACTAGGAGTCATCTCTCCTAAACATCTACCTACATCTCACCCTACATCCCTCACTAGGAGTAATCTCTCTCTCCTAAACATCTACCTACATCTCACCCTACATCCCTCACTAGGAGTCATCTCGCTCTCCTAAACATCTACCTACATCTCACCCTACATCCCTCACTAGGAGTCATCTCTCTCTCCTAAACATCTACCTACATCTCACCCTACATCCCTCACTAGGAGTCATCTCTCTCTCCTAAACATCTACCTACATCTCACCCTACATCCCTCACTAGGAGTCATCTCTCTCTCCAAAACATCTACCTACATCTCACCCTACATCCCTCACTAGGAGTCATCTCTCTCTCCTAAACATCTACCTACATCTCACCCTACATCCCTCACTAGGAGTCATCTCTCTCTCCTAAACATCTACCTACATCTCACCCTACATCCCTCACTAGGAGTCATCTCGCTCTCCTAAACATCTACCTACATCTCACCCTACATCCCTCACTAGGAGTCATCTCGCTCTCCTAAACATCTACCTACATCTCACCATACATCCCTCACTTGGAGTCATCTCTCCTCTCGTTCTGCCTATGAGCAGTCCTCACACCTACAGCTTCACACCTCCGCCCACCTGCCTAGCCCTCCAACAGCAATCCATGACCTTTATAACTCCGCCCACCTGCCTAGCCCTGATCCCTCCAACAACAATCCATGACCTTTATGACTCCGCCCACCTGACTAGCCCTGATCCCTCCAACAACAATCCATGACCTTTATAACTCCACCCACCTGACTAGCCCTAATCCCTCCAACAACAATCCCTGACCTTTATAACTCCGCCCACCTGCCCAGCCCTGATCCCTGCGACAACAATCCATGACCTTTATAACATCGCCCACCTGCCTAGCCCTCCGACAACAATCCATGACATTTATAACTCCGCCCACCTGGCTAGCCCACTGACAACAATCCATGACCTATATAACTCCGCCCACCTGCCTAGCCCTCCGACAACAATCCATGACATTTATAACTCCGCCCACCTGCCCAGCCCTGATCCCTCCGACAAATACCCAAGACCTTTATAACTCCGCCCACCTGCCCAGCCCTGATCCCTCAGACAAACACTCATGATCTTTATAACTCCGCCCACCTGCCCAGCCCTGATCCCTCAGACAAATACCCAAGACCTTTATAACTCCGCCCACCTGCCCAGCCCTGATCCCTCCGACAAATTCTCATGATCTTTATAACTCCGCCCACCTGCCCAGCCCTAAGCATTTTACCGTCTTTAGCCAGTGTGTCAATTACAATAAAGGGAAACCTAACCAGCCTGTCTCCTCACGCCCCTGTACAACTGGAATAGTGGGTACAAAACACAGATATGTGATGCTAGTGTGAGCCTGGAAGGAAAACACCTCCGCTTACCACAACTGAGATGGAATGGTTTGATTTAAATGCATTAGAGAGGGCAAGCCCATTACATCATAGCTACAGGTTTGACCTTTCCATAGAGTTCTTTGCTTTATCTGACAGCCCCTTGTTTTTGAAGGCTCCAGGCTCTAGAAGGTGCCATCATGTGTACCTCCACTCTGTCCATGTACTATAACGCAGACAAAGACTGCGTGAACTGTGCTGTGACTGGATGGCTGATGGTGGGGAGGGTGGTACTTCCTACAGGCCACGCCCCCTCCTGCTCACCTGCCATACTCTATCACAGACCAGTCTTCTGCATCTGAACATTTTAGCTGTCTCAACATCACAGACAAGTTCTGGAACGTCTTTGGTCTTCTAGAACCACAAAGTAAATTGGTCATGTGACCATGATTTCACACACAAACACACACACACACACACCCCTCTCGGTGGAGTCTCTAGGGCGCTGCAGACTGGGTCTGACATCACTTCTCCACAAAGGTACAAACTTAAACGTTTCACATATTGTGAGGGGGGAAACAAACCCTCAGCAATCTGTGGTTTTCTGTAATTACCATTATGACTTGTAAACGATGTCACCGACACCAGCCTGTGCAGTCATGTGGAACCCTTCCCACCATACAAAGACTGAACACACCTTTGCTGAAGACCTTTGCTCAACAATGGGTAACAATATCGCAGTAAGGCCTTGAAAAGAAAAGATCAGATTAGTTACAGTAGATCATACCTGCATGTACCTTTGTGTGTGCATATTTTGATCTATGTGGCTGTCGGACAATGCGTAACCTTTTCTTTGATTTCATCCCTTCTTTTTCTCTCTCTATTATGTGCTTGGTTCCCAGCTTCCTCTGTCCCGTAGCCGCAGGGCTTGTGGGGGGTGACACAGCAGTTTGTGGTTTACGCGTGAAGTGCTCACAGGATGCTTTTCCCAGACACGCCAAGCAGAGTGCAAAGTGTCTCGTCTCTGTTGTTTGGCTGATGTGCACCAGCTTCACTGGAACAAGCACACATGCAGAGACCTGTGGCGTCTGTAGAGGGAGAAGCTCTAGTTCGTTCTGCAGCAGAGGGAAGGTGTTTGAAGGGTTGAGGTGTGTGTGTGTGTGTGTGTGTGTGTGTGTGTGTGTGTGTGTGTGTGTGTGTGTGTGTGAGGAAGGGAATAGGGGGCCAGCTCGTTGGAAACAGCTGGAGTTGAACCAACGTGACATGAAGTACTCCTCAAGGTCAAAGGTCAGTTCTGCAGAGAGCACACAGAGTCCTGAATCATCAGACGTGGGGGACACGGGCAGTCCACGCCTGTAACAAAACACCAGCTTCATTCTGGACTAACAGAGTGATTTTATTCTAGCACTAACCTCGCCGTATCACCCTTTCAGGAGTTCTCTCACACGTGCAGGTGAGGACAGACTGTGTCTGCAGCGGCCAGTCTGCTGGACAGCGAGGAGGCTGCAGGATGCTGGTCACCTCTGACCTCTGAGTGGGCGTGGCCTCCATGTGACCCACGTGCCCTCTGAGGCGTTAGTATTATTAATGGTAACGGAAGTAAATGATAATGGCACTGAGACCCCAGCTGAGAGGTGATGTGCTGTGAACTCTCTCCAGTGTGTGGCCTACGCTTTAACTCCGATGCTTTTGGGAAGTTGGGCCCGCTTTACAGAGAGGGTCCGTACGGAGCGAAGATCAACACGGCGAACCGCTGCATCCGGCGTATTTATGGCCTTTGTTTTGGCGCCGTAGCCGGCAGCAGCGATGATGGAGGCAGAGGAAGAGGGAGATGAAGGATGAAACGAGCGGAATGAGGAAATGATGAATGGAGGTGAGGTGAAGCTTGGAGAGAGTGCGGCAGTGGCGTGAGGGGAGGGGGGTTGGGGAGGGAGAGAGACACTTAATAATGGAGGTCTAGCGGTGGAGGCTTCGTGAGGGGGGGTTCAGCTCCAGGCACCTCCGGGGTTATCGAGGTTAGACTAACACGTGAGCTCAGCTCTACAGACACCCAATAACACACAGCTGTGAACGTCTGACACCCTCGTTGTAAGTCTATCCTTCCTTTTCCGTACACACACACAGCACGTTGTGTGTGTGCTCTCTGGAATGCTCCCCATTCTCTGCCAACTCCTCTCTGTCAGTCCAGCAGCCTCAGGAGGCATTACCACACGGACCCAGGACCTACAGACCCAAAACCAACAGATGAAGGATTTACAGACCCTGGACCAACGGACAAAGGACCTACAGACCCAGGATCAATGGACCTCAGACTGGTTTAATACCACCTTACCACCCCAGACTGGTTTAATACCACCATACCACCCCAGACTGGTTTAATACCACCTCACCACCCCAGACTGGGTTAATACCACCTCACCACCCCAGACTGGGTTAATACCACCATACCACCCCAGACTGGGTTAATACCACCTTACCACCCCAGACTGGGTTAATACCACCTTACCACCCCAGACTGGGTTAATACCACCATACCACCCCAGACTGGGTTAATACCACCTCACCACCCCAGACTGGGTTAATACCACCATACCACCCAGACTGGGTTAATACCACCTCACCACCCCAGACTGGTTTAATACCACCTCACCACCCCAGACTGGTTTAATACCACCTCACCACCCCAGACTGGTTTAATACCACCTCACCACCCCAGACTGGGTTAATACCACCATACCACCCCAGACTGGGTTAATACCACCATACCACCCCAGACTGGGTTAATACCACCTTACCACCCCAGACTGGGTTAATACCACCATACCACCCCAGACTGGGTTAATACCACCATACCACCCCAGACTGGGTTAATACCACCATACCACCCCAGACTGGGTTAATACCACCAGTCCATTAACCAACAGGTTCTGCCTCACTTGTGCTGATTACATCTCTTCCTGTCAAACATTTTAGATCTTGTCATTCTGTTATTTTTCTCCTTATTTTATCCTAATGTGCCCCACACACACACACACACACACACACACACACACACACACAGCCATGGCAGTTACATTTCTCTTACACTTGTACAGTGTGTTCGTCACGTTTGTGCTCTTTCTGTGTTTTATCTTTCTCTTGTCTTCTTCACTCTGTCATCTTTCTCTCTCTGTTGCTTCCGTCTCTGCTGACTGGGAGTTTGGAGGCTTTTCCAGAACCTTGTTGGGACAGATCTGACCTGCGCTTGTGGTAGGATCACCCCAGGGCGAGCTTCCATACACACACACACACACACACACACACACACACACCAGCATTCCAGCACCTGCTGCGTGTGACACCGCTGTCTCTGCATGGATGGAGGAAGAGGCGTGACTTCTCACAGGAGTCATGCAGCACTGCAGCAGGCCACAGAGCACTGGTCTCACCCTGGTCTCACCACAGCTCCAGCAGTGCTCCTCAACTCTCAGGATGAATGGTACTAATCTAAATTCCTATTCTTAAAATGAGTGTGAAAGGTATCTGTAATAAAGAAGTCATGGGGGTGGAGTCAGGGTGGAGCGGCTCGTTCTCCTGCTGGAGCTCCACATCTGTGGTCTGTCTGGCAGCTGGAGGTGGTTCCTCACACCCAGCTCCACCTCACAATTCCTCCTCACACATCCAGCAGAGCTGCTGTTCTTCATCATGGAATTCATCATTGCGTAAGACAGAGAGCCAACTGAGCAGACTGACATAGTGTGTGGCTCTCTCTCTCATTCTCGGTCTATCTCTCTTTCTCTCTCTTTCTCTCTATGTCTGTCTTTCTCTCTCACATACTTTTAAGAAACCTAAATGTGCCTTTGTTATTTGGGTGTCTTAAGCCGAAGGCAAAGTTGTCATTTTTTAAGGGGACAAATAGAGATGTTTGGCTTTGATGTCCCCAGTGGGGTTGAAGTCTTTTTAGAGATGTTTGGAATGTCCTCCATGTGCTTGTTGGAGTCTCAGAGGTCCAGGGGCTTCAAAAGCTTTATGGCCCTGGCTTCTATTTGGTGGTGTCAACAGAATTACAGCTCTGTGTTCTGCTGGGGGCACTTTGACTTCGACTCCATGGCTTAGGAATGTCTTTAGCACTCGCCTGTCATTATCATGGTGAGAAAACTGCCCCGCCCTGCTCAGCCGGCCTGCTCTGGGAGGCGGGGCTATCTGCTTCCTCCTGAGGCAGGGTGAGTGGGGCAGTAGGACAGGGGTATAAGGGGCAGGACGAGTGGGGCAGTAGGACAGGGGTATAAGGGGCAGGACGAGTGGGGCAGTAGGACAGGGGTATAAGGGGCAGGACGAGTGGGGCAGTAGGACAGGGGTATAAGGGGCAGGACGAGTGGGGCAGTAGGACAGGGGTATAAGGGGCAGGGCGAGTGGGGCAGTAGGACAGGGGTATAAGGGGCAGGACGAGTGGGGCAGTAGGACAGGGGTATAAGGGGCAGGGTGAGTGGGGCAGCTCATTGGCTTGGATATGGTCAGCAACTTAAGTCTTTTTTGTCTCTCTGACTGTGTGTGTGTGTGTGTGTGTGTGTGTGTGTGTGTGTGTGTGAGACACAAACCACAGGACCAAGATGCTCTACATCCAGACAAATATGTTAATAAATATGGACATCCACTCTATCCTGTGGGATCTTCGTTTAATGCTTCGAGACACAGGTCATCTTCAGACAAGGACATTGGGCTCCATTACTTGACTATCCGTAATGTTTTTTGGCTGTAAGACATCAGGATCAAAGGACACAAACTGGTCAGCAGTGGGAGGGGCCTCCTTGGTGTGGGTGAGGCAGGCTGGGACCACTGATCCCTAATACAGAACAGTTCTTCACAACACATCCGTTAGTCAGACGCATGGTGCATCAATCTGGGCAGATTTTCTGCGGATTAAAGCAACACTTCTGGCTGTGTTCCTCCTCTTCCCAGCGTGGGTCCTCTCACAGCCGGCCAAACTCTTTCATAGTGTGTCTGGTTTCACAGTAAAACCGGTAATCACAGGGAGCTTAATGGAGCAGTACGACTGCACCATCATTAAAGGGAAAGTGCGCGGGGGGGAGTTGGATCCTTTTTCAAACAGGCTAATGCAGTTTGCACATTGAAACATCCACGCTGCAGCCTGTGGGCTTGGTGTATTTGTATTTCACTATGTATTGGGTTGTGTGTGCTAACCCTCACTGATGTAAAATTGCCCACCCAGCTAAATTAGGAAAAGACTCAATGTGTTATTCTGTTTCCTAAAGCACTTGTGACAGGGCAGAGGGGGGACTGCTGGATGGCATCATCACTGCTGCTCCGTGTGTGTGTGTGTGTGTGTGTGTGTGTGTGTGTGTGTGTGTGTGTGTGTGTGTGTGTGTGTGTGTGTGTGTGTGTGTGTGTGTGTGTGTGTGTGTGTGTGTGTGCGCGCGCGCGAGTGTGTGCGCAGGTGTGTGTGTGTGTGCGCAGGTGTGTGTGTATGTGAGACAATTACCAATGCAGCTTGGGTTCTTGGAACAGCTCTCAGTTATAGGCTGCTCCTTCAAATCTAACCGCAGAACGCAGAAATTTTAAATTGCTGGAATTTTTGAATTGTTAACATTAATTGTTATTTATCATGGTGAGACCTTTCATAGAGTAGTGGTGAGATCTTTCATGGTGTAGTGGTGAGATCTTTCATGGTGTAGTGGTGAGATCTTTCATGGTGTAGTGGTGAGATCTTTCATGGTGTAGTGGCGAGATCTTTCAAGGTGTAGTGGTGAGATCTTTCATGGTGTAGTGGTGAGGATTCTGTGTCGGTGTCGAAGTGAAGAGTCTGTCGGTCTGGATTCTTGAGCTCAATTTGTTATGGATTTTAGAGTTGTCGTGGAGCCCAGTTTGAGCGCCCTGCTAATGTGTGTCAGAACCTGAGTTTTGCTGCTAAGATTTTCCACCCACATATTCCTGCACACAGCCCGTGGCAGAGTGGTGAATTAAACCCTTTTTTGTTTAACGACAGAACTGCAACAGACGTATTAATTATAGCACAGAGGAAGAGCTATGCGCTTATAGAGACCGAGACTGACTCCAGAACAGATCTGTGTGCTTGCGCAACCAAATGTTTGTGTTCCTCTTCGTGTGTGTGTGTGTGTGTGCGGCAGAAGACACTGGGTGGTCTGCGTTCCAGTGTAATTCCAGTCTGCTGACCTTCACCTAGGCAGATGCAGGACTCCCTGGTGATGGACGGTCAGTGTGCACCACATTATCACTGCAGTTGGAAAATCTCCAAACAGTTCAAAAATCATTTGTAGTAAAATTTTGGGTTTTTTTCTCCCACTTTTTGATCTAGGCTCTCATGCACATGACGGGTGCGTGGGGTGTTGAGTAGTAGCTGCTCTGGGGCGGTGTGTTCAGTAGTAGCTGCTCTGGGGCGGTGTGTTCAGTAGTAGCTGCTCTGGGGCGGTGTGTTCAGTAGTAGCTGCTCTGGGGCGGTGTGTTCAGTAGTAGCTGCTCTGGGGCGGTGTGTTCAGTAGTAGCTGCTCTGGGGCGGTGTGTTCAGTAGTAGCTGCTCTGGGGCGGTGTGTTCAGTAGTAGCTGCTCTGGGGCGGTGTGTTCAGTAGTAGCTGCTCTGGGGCGGTGTGTTCAGTAGTAGCTTCTCTGCGGCGGTGTGTAGCTGCTCTGGCGCGGTGTGTAGCTGCTCTGGGGCGGTGTGTTCAGTAGTAGCTTCTCTGGGGCGGTGTGTTCAGTTGTAGCTGCTCTGGGGCGGTGTGTTCAGTAGTAGCTTCTCTGGGGCGGTGTGTTCAGTAGTAGCTTCTCTGGGGCGGTGTGTTCAGTAGTAGCTGCTCTGGGGCGGTGTGTTCAGTAGTAGCTGCTCTGGGGCGGTGTGTTCAGTAGTAGCTGCTCTGGGGCAGTGTGTTCAGTAGTAGCTGCTCTGGGGCAGTGTGTTCAGTAGTAGCTGCGCTGGGGCGGTGTGTTCAGTAGTAGCTGCGCTGGGGCGGTGTGTTCAGTAGTAGCTGCTCTGGGGCGGTGTGTTCAGTAGTAGCTGCTCTGGGGCGGTGTGTTCAGTAGTAGCTGCTCTGGGGCAGTGTGTTCAGTAGTAGCTGCTCTGGGGCGGTGTGTTCAGTAGTAGCTGCGCTGGGGCGGTGTGTTCAGTAGTAGCTGCGCTGGGGCGGTGTGTTCAGTAGTAGCTGCTCTGGGGCGGTGTGTTCAGTGGCTCCTGATCCCACAGCCTCCCTGCACTCCGCTTCAGGTTTAACCCTCCACATCTCATATTTTTGTCCTGAATTCTGTGCATTGTTTTTCTAACCCACCTGACTTTATTGAAGAAGGCCCAGATTTTACCCACTGAGTTTAATCATTTGTGTCAGAGTGGGAAAACACTGAAATGTGTCAAGCGTGGGATTCCCAGGTGTGGGATTGGGAACGGCTGTCTTAGCCCGAGCTGAGCACGCAGGTTCCTGATCTTAGCCTGCAGGGTGAAGCCCTCTCTGGAGTTGTTCTCTAAAGCCTGACTCGGGGACGTATCACCGGGATCAAAGATACCACCAGTCATTTCAAAACAACCCTGGGGAAAATGTATCAGAGGAGATTCCCCAAAGCCAGGAGGACAGAGTCAGTTCCCTCTCACATTCAGGGGCAGGAATTAACCATGAAGAGAGTCATGTGTGAGGCTTTGTGTGGTTTCATCTGCACTGTGTAGAAACACCAGAGTCCCAGTCTCCACTGTTCTAGCTCCCGATGGTCTGGAATAACGACATCTGAAAATGTGGCGTGTAGTTGTGAGAATATTCCAAACTCAAGCTGCTTGAAAACACCACGTGCTTTATGAAGATATGGAGAGGCTGGGGGATCTACAGAGGACGGGGATTGAGGGGAAAGACAGAGAGGTTGTAACAGAATGATTGTCCCCTGTGTTTCATCGTCCTGCCTTCTCCATCCCTCAGCCACAGTCTTCCTGCTGTCTTTCTCTTACGTTTTGCAGTGTCCCTGAAAGCTTGTCAGCTGCATTTACTCTTTCACTACAGCACAATGTTCTGAATGTGGAGAGGATCCCAAACATCTGGACCGTGGGGCATCTGGACCGTGGGGCATCTGGGCCGTGGGGCATCTGGACCGTGGGGCATCTGGGCCGTGGGGCATCTGGGCTGTGGGGCATCTGGGCCATGGGGCGTCTGGGCCGTGGGGCATCTCTGCCTCTGGGCACGGATGAGGAGGGTGAGGTGGTGTTATGGCTCACACCTGCCTCCCCGGTGTGAGTCTCCTCCATAACAGGCAGCAGACGCGTTGGTCTCTCTTCGGAGCTTGCATGATCAAAGAACATGGTCATGGTATCTCAGATTGAGTTAATGTGAACCACCTTCCATGTTCACGCCTCCCTTCTGAGCAGCTAACCACCCGGACCTCCATCCCTGTGATCAACAGCTTCTTCTCCTCCGAGTTCCTCTCCCCCCTTCAGCGTGATCAGCTTACAGGCTAATCATCCCCTGTGAATTCCTCCTGCACCCTACCAACCTCGTCATGATCAGCTAACAGCAGCTCTCCTGTATCGGCAGGTGCTCACTCCCCATGAGAGGTTTCCCTCCCAGACCCAGACCAGTGGTACTTTATTCAGTCTGAACCAGTGGTATCATTTGCTCGAGAGTCTGTATCTCTGCTTTCTGGTGTGATCACTCACTCTCGGACTGTGGCTGGAGTTGACATACTGTGTTTACCATACGGCAGCAGGGAGACTTCAATCGACAATGTCTCTTCCTCTATCTCCCCCCCCTCCCTTCTACTCTCTCTCTCTCCCTCCCTCTCTCTCTCCGTCCTGCCGTGTTGGCAGGCTATGACGATGAGTCCGCAGGTAGGTTGGTGAAGGCTGATGACAGGACGCCCCGTGTTCAGTCCAGGTCCTGTTAACACCCTCCATCTGGAGTCAGGCCTGGTCAGGTTCAAACAGACCCCCACCAACACGCTACACGTGCTAAATGCAAACAGTCTTTCCCCCGCCAACGAGACGGAGATCGCACTGGTCCACACACCCGCCACACCACCCTTCCAAGAAAGTCTTGTTTCACAAAAGCTTGGATTAAATGCTTGGATTAAAGAAAGCTTGGATTAAGTGATTGGATTAAGTGTTTGGATTAAAGAAAGTTTGGATTAAGTGCTTAGATTAAGTGCTTGGATTAAATGCTGCCTTACATCTTCCTGTGATGTTTTGTTTTTACTGTCAGCACTGTACTGGTCAGTACTGGTCTCCATGGTGATGGATGGGTTTAATCAAATGACTCCCGAAGCTGGGGGTTTTAATAATGTCTTTCAAACGCACTTCAAAGCTGCTCCGAGCAGGGCTGGAGATATTGAAGCTGTAATATTTGATGTGTGTCTTGTGTCCAGTGGTACCTGATGGAGCCCAGCTAAGTGAGTGAGCTCCATAACCTTACAGCTCTCAGTGGAATCATCTCCCACTGGGACAGCCATGCTGGTGATGACAAAAAATACCATGGCAACAGAAAGCCAGATGTCAAGAGAAGATTCCTGTTTTCTTTTTTGACATATTTGCTGCAGCCCTTGGATACTGGATATGAACAGAAGGAGTTTGGTAATCTACCACTGATGGTGGTGTCACAGAAGGATTGAGGCCTTTTCACACCCTTACACACACACACACACACACACACATACACAGTGTGTGGGCGATGTATGAAACATGTTTCTATTCCCATCACAGGGTCAGGCCTGTGATGATGGGAGACACTTAGAATAGTCTGCCTCAGAGGGTGGGGTTGTGGAGGGGGGGTGGAGTTTCTTGGTTCTGCGGGTGGGGTCGTGGAGAGGGGGTGGAGTTTCTTGGCTCTGCGGGTGGGGTCGTGGAGAGGGGGTGGAGTTTCTTGGCTCTGTGGGTGGGGTTGTGAAGAGGGGGTGGAGTTTCTTCACTCTGCGGGTGGGGTCGTGGAGAGGGGGTGGAGTTTCTTGGCTCTGCGGGTGGGGTTGTGGAGAGGGGGTGGATGGGTCATGATAAGCAGGAGAGTGTGCACGGAGCCATGGGACAGCGCGCTGATGGCCAGCCTGTCCCCCCAGGAGCATCTGGGGCTCAGGGGTAGGAGGGTGGAGGAGGGGTGGAGGAGGGGTGGAGGAGGGTGGAGAAGGGTGGAGGAGGATGGGGCTGCACTGCCTGGGCAAAGGGCAGATTTACGATGATCTGGTCTCTTAAGGCTCATAGAGGGGAGAGTCATGACTCTCAGGGGTTACAGAGATGATCCACTGGTCTAGTTGTTCTAAATTAAGTGTGTGTGTGCACGTGTGTGTAGGTATGTGGGGGTGGGTGTGTGTGTGTGTGTGTGTATGTGTGTGTGGGGGTGTGTTTGGCAAGAGAATTTACGGTAGTTCTTTATGACCCGGGTGTTCAAGTGTGTCACTCAAAGCTTCTCGTAATCTTTGGAGGTTTTCACATAAGCCTGGAATGAATCAATTACAAAGACTGTTGCTTAATATGTCCTCATTTATCTTCTCTACCTCAATATTAGTTTTCATTTTAAGTCTTTCATCGTTTCATGGCTTTCTTTATTTATAGTTTCTGTACTAATGCTATATTTCATTTGTTTTTATTACCTGTTTACTGTTTGGTTTTTATAACCTGTTTACCCAAGATATCTGGCCATGTTAAAGTCATTTATGAATACTGCAAAACTTGCCTTTTAACAGCATATCAGATACAAGAGGGCTTAACATCACTGAAAGATGAAAGATCTTCGTGTTTTAATGAATCCCAATCCTTGAGAAAATACACAGGGCATTTAAAAACCAAAATGGCCTTTCATATATACGGTAATAAAAACAGCTGCTTTCAGTAAGGTGATATTTTGACAGATGACCTGGGACTCTCTGAGCAGTAAATGCGTAACATTTGGGCTGTGAGGAAACTGCCTTTGTGTGTGTGCGTGCGTCTGTGTGTGTGTGTGTGTGTGTGTGTGTGTGTGTGTGTGTCCTCGCCTGTGTATAATCTGCTTCCTGATCACCAGAATGGGCTACACACCACCGTAGCTGTTTCTGATAAAGTAGTGACATATTCAACATGTTCTTTTACAGATTCGTGTTCGTGATGCTTCCAGCTTACTTTGCAGTGTTGACTGACTTTTCTAGGCATGAAAGACAAAAAGCAAGAAAGTGAATGGGGAAACGTTCAGTGCGAAGAAAGACCCTTTAGGACGAGCCTTGAAATGAAATTGGTACAAGGGAAGTCATACTTCATTTTTACCAGACTTGAACAAACAAATGCAACTGATGGCATTTTTGAATGGGGTGTTCTTTAAAAAATGGAACGCTCAGCTTTGGCTGACGGTACACCACTGTGGAAAAATCATTGTTCAAATTATGAAAACAAGGCAATAATCTTATGTAAAATATTTTCTTTTAATTAATACCTAAATAAATATTTTATTTTAATATCCAAGATAAACATTTTCACAAAGAATGTTTTATGTTCCAGGTTTTGCATTTTTTCCCTACAACATTTAGAGGAGTGGTTTGAATTTTCTTTTCAAAATTTAGATTTTTCTTTTCAAAACATAGATAACATTTACCTTAAAGCTATTAGCTAACATTACATTGTTACTTATTAGCTAACAGGCTTTGACTATGCATTGTGGGGAAATATGGCAAAGTCATTTGTATGCACATGCCACCTCTATTAGAGTAACACTATGCAGCCTAAGTGAACTGTTGGTAGTTCAGTTGATTTCACAGTTCATGAATATTCATATAAAGTAGCTTATGATTTGCTATAGTCATATATATAGTTTTATTAACTAAAGTGTAATTCCTAAACTGTAGACATGGGAGCAATATACAAAAAAATTTAATTATTTTATGCGCTCCACAGTGCCCAAGAAATGGTAGACTGAACAGAAGTGTCAGAATGCTAACAGGGTTCCTGCTAATAGCACAGATAGAGTATGGAAGGGAAAGATGTGGAGGACCTTTAATATTACTGGCTGTGTTTGTATGTCTCTCTCCCTCTCTCTCCCCCTCTCTCCCTCTATGTGTGTGTGTGTGTGTGTCTCTGTGTGTGTGTCTGTGTGTGTTTATGGAAGAATCCAGACCTCCTGCATCTTTGGTCAACCCTGTAATGTCACTGGAGAGCGTAGCCAACCGGTGGGAGACGTACTTCATCAGCTCATAGCCAGACTCATACATCGCTTCTGCCTGCTGTTATGAAGTTGTCTGCTGTAAGATACATAGCAGTGGCTAAAATACGACATTTATTTGCAAAGGTGCATATTCCCCTAAACGTCATCCATGAAATTCATAACAGAACTGTTGAAGCTGTGAGGAAATTACTCAGTCTTAATACTCAACCAGTGCATTATTTGGTGAGGATGTTAATACTCAACCAGTGCATTATTTGGTGAGGATGTTAATACTCAACCAGTGCATTATTTGGTGAGGATGTTAATACTCAACCAGTGCATTATTTGGTGAGGATGTTGATACTCAACCAGTGCATTATTTGGTGAGGATGTTGATACTCAACCAGTGCATTATTTGGTGAGGATGTTTTGTGAAGAACATTTTATTTTATCACTCAGTATCGTACATAATCTATGCTAGTGCCACTCTCAGTGAGGAGGTGATTGTGTGTGAAAGCACTTTAATAGGGTGCTGTGACTCAGTCTGCTGTTGCTCTCTGGTCACATTCATCTATGTTCCATACTGTTCTATTCAAAATCTTTCCCAACATCTGGAGTTGGTTGCACACATGAATAGCTGGAGCTTTTTAAGGGGCTGTGTGCAGCTATACATGACCGGCGTGTGGGCTTGATAGCAACTCACATTCTCACTACACTGCATGGGAAAATCTCGAAGCACTCCGAACTTAGATGTGCACCACAGCTGAAGTCTTTGAAGGAATCACTAATACACCGGATATTGTTTCTATCTTGGTGCTTCAAAAGACGTTTTCATTTTTGAAGAATCATGTGCTTTTGATTTAATCTTAAAAGAGTTACACACCACATCAGTAATGAAATTTCAAATCAATATCTTATCAACATGATATATCAACCATAAACTTCTACCAATGAAACACTTTGGCAGGTCTTGGACATCTGCACCGATTTGCAGTACGTGGATTTCATACTGCAGGACTGCAAAAGGCAAAAACGTTTGTCCCATCTCAGTCAGCAAAGGAAGCTTATCTGGGAGGAGATGCTTCTCCCCCCTTGTGTAATGGTGTTGTGGTGTAATGGTGTTGTGGTGTAACGGTGTTGTAATGGTGTTGTGGTGTAATGGTGTAACAGTGCTATGGTGTAGAGGTGTTGTTTTTATTGAATGTGGATTCAAATTAATTTTTAAAAAAAGCTGCGTGTGCAGGACAGTTGCTGTGTGTGTGTGTGTGTGTGTGTGTGTGTGTGCGTGCGTGCGTGCGCGCGCAGGATGAGTGTCTGCAGGACGTCTGTTTTTGTCTATGTGCGGGATATGTGTATGTGCGAGATTTGTGTGTGTCTGTGTGGGACGTGTGTCTGTGTGGGACGTGTGTTTGTGTGTCTATGTGTGGGACGTGTCTGCGGGACATGTGTGTGCGGGACGTGTGTGTGTGTTTGTGTGTCTGTGCGGGACGTGTGTGTGTGGTACGTGTGCATGTTTGTCTGTGCGGGACGTATCTGTGCAGGACACACGTGTGTTTGTCTATGTGTGGGACGTGTTTGTGTGTCTGTGTGCGGGACGTATCTGTGCAGGACACACGTGTGTTTGTCTATGTGCAGGACGTGTGTTTGTGTGTCTGTGCGGGACGTGTGTGTGTGGTACGTGTGCATGTTTGTCTGTGCAGGACGTATCTGTGCAGGACACACATGTGTTTGTCTAGGTGTGGGACATGTGTTTGTGTGTCTGTGTGCAGGACGTATCTGTGCAGGACACACGTGTGTTTGTGTGTCTGTGCGGGACGTGTGTGTGTGGTACGTGTGTGTGTTTGTGCAGGACACACGTGTGTTTTTCTATGTGTGGGACATGTGTTTGTGTGTCTGTGTGGGACGTGTGTGTGTGGTACGTGTGTGTGTGTCTGTGCGGGACGTGTCTGTGCAGGACACACGTGTGTTTTTCTATGTATGGGACTGTGTCTGTGTGCAGGACGTGTGTGTGCGGGATGTGTGTGTGTGGGATGCACACATTGTCAGGGATGAGCAGACTCTGCTTTGGTCTGCTGGAAGCTGGAGGTGTCTGGATTCCTTTGGAAAGTCTTAGTGGGAGATCAGAGGCGGCTGTGGTAGCAGGATCACGCTAAATGAGCCCAAAGGGATGAAGTTCTGATCCGAGGGGAAGCAGAGTCAGATTCCAGCAGCCCGTGGGAGGGCTGATCTGGGCAAGGCTGAGAATCGTAGGCCCTGAGACAAAGGGAGATGGAGAGAGGGGTGGAGGAGGGGTGGAGTGGGGGGCGAAGGGGGGTAGCAGATAATTTAATCTCCTAAAAACAGTCTTGTCCAGATTAATTCCTTCATTCTGTGATGTTTGGTTAGTGTTAGCAGCCTCCACTCTGACCTCCTCCTCCACATCTGCAGTCGTATTAGAGTCACATGTGGGTCTGGGTCAGAACCTCACTACGGCCGAGCATGACCCTGACCTCCAGTCCACCGTGGGTGTGGCTTAACAACAAATGATACTCCTCCAATGAAAGCACTCTGGCTAACAAAAGCAGCTTAAAATAGACCCCCGGTCTGAATTTGATCCTGTGCTAAGGATCCTTATAAAGAAAGGTGACAAGACCTGCTACATCCTCCCTGATCCTTGGGCTTTTGTTAGAGTCTAAAGGACATGTGTTCCCCATAGCAGATACCAGAGGGTAACGGATACCACCTCTAACACACACACAACCTCTGGAGTTCAACCTGTGTGCAGTGAGAAACTAGAGGATGCTGTTTCTGCCCCGTCTGACAGTGATTCACGAGTATGTCCCTCTCACCCTCATATCTTAGCAGCTCAATACACAATTTATTTTAATTCACAATTTAGCATTTATTTTTATTGTATTCTTGTGTACCTTTTTGCAAGGGCCTTTCTGAGGCGATCTCATTATGTAACACATTATTTTATTAATTAAGCACAAGAAAAATTAAGAGACTGTGGCTTGGTATGAAGTGAAGGAGAGAGAAAACACCAGGAAGAGAGACATCACTGGAGAGACCGTTCTGGAGTGAGAGAGAGACACTACTGGAGAGACCGTTCTGGAGTGAGAGAGAGACACTACTGGAGGGACCGTTCTGGAGTGAGAGAGAGACACTACTGGAGAGACCGTTCTGGAATGAGAGAGAGACACTACTGGAGAGACCGTTCTGGAGTGAGAGAGAGACACTACTGGAGAGACCGTTCTGGAGTGAGAGAGAGACACTACTGGAGGGACCGTTCTGGAGTGAGAGAGAGACACTACTGGAGAGACCGTTCTGGAGTGAGAGAGAGACACTACTGGAGGGACCGTTCTGGAGTGAGAGAGAGACACTACTGGAGAGACCGTTCTGGAATGAGAGAGAGACACTACTGGAGAGACCGTTCTGGAGTGAGAGAGAGACACTACTGGAGAGACCGTTCTGGAGTGAGAGAGAGACACTACTGGAGGGACCGTTTTGGAGTGAGAGAGAGACACTACTGGAGAGACCGTTTTGGAGTGAGAGAGAGACACTACTGGAGAGACCGTTTTGGAGTGAGAGAGAGACACTACTGGAGGGACCGTTCTGGAGTGAGAGAGAGACACTACTGGAGAGACCGTTTTGGAGTGAGAGAGAGACACTACTGGAGAGGCTCCGCCCCATTGCATTTGAATTTGGATTCCAGTAAGATGATCTCAAAAACCATGGGAACCAGCGGTCAGTGGGAGGCGATGCTAACTTGGCATGACCATTCACATACTCACATGCACATAGGAACTGTCTCACACACACACACACACACACACACACACACACAGAAACAGTCACACACCTCTAAGGTGACACTTTCTCTTGCTGGCATCAGTGATAAATGTAAAGAGTGTAAATGGAGATAAAAAGAAATCCTCAGTGAGATCTGTGTGTGTGTGTGTGTGTGTGTGTGTGTGTGTGTGTGTGTGTGTGTGTGTGTGTGTGTGTGTGTGAGTGTGTGAGTGTGTGAGTGTGTGAGTGTGTGAGTGAGTGAAATGCAGGAGCACTTCACTAGTGGTAGGGCCAGCTCAGAACTGACAGATGCAATAGGAAGAAACGTTAGAGTGGTGGTTTGTGTGTGTGCGCGCATACGTGTATGTGCCACTCTGCCTATATGCGTGGGTACATGTATATGTGGGTGTGAGAGAGAGAGAGACAGACAGTCTGAGTACCAGGGATGTAAGCAAATCCCTGAACTAATGGACAAAAGCATTAAGTAGTAGATGGTGAAACTAAATTGGCCTCCAGGTTCTAGTCACTGGACCACAGGTTCAGCACCTCCACACTGCCCCCTGCAGGCCGATGTGACTCCTGCTCAAGGTGTACAGCGTTTCTCACTGTCAGTGGAGGACTAGAGCAGAAGGTGTGAGGCACTGTAGCTGCATGGGGAGGGTGTTGAACTCCCTCTCACACACACATTTAACAGACAGCTCAGCTGCTAAGGCTGTCTCATCGTCACATTGTCTCACCAAGGACCTCATGGTGGACTTGGAGGAGGTGGGAGAGAGTACACCCATCGATTCACATCAACGGGACTGCGGTAGAGAGGGTCAGCAGCTTTGAGTTTCTCGGCGTTCGGAGGACCTGACATGGACGGTGCACACCACACAGATAGTGAAGAAGGCCCACCAGCACCTCTACTTCCTCAGAAGGATGAGGAGGTTTGGTCTGAACCCCAGCATCCTCAAGACCTTCTACACCTGCACTGTGTAAAGCATCCTGACGGGCAGCATCACCACCTGGTACGGGAACTGTGGTGCGAGCAGCACAGTCCATCACCGGGGTTCAGCTCCTCAACCTTCTGGGTTTATACACCAGCCGCTGCCTGAGGAAGTCCAGAAGGATCATGAAGGACCCCCACCACTGTCTGTTCTCTCAGAAGCTTTAAAGCCAGAACCTGTGGCGTCAGAGACAGCTTCTTCCCCCATGTGACCAGGCTAGTGAACAGCCAGTAATCTCTGCTCTGGCCAGCCCATACCCCCGATTACATGTATGAGCACCACGGCGCTTTTTTCTGCACTTTATTTCACGCTGCACCCCTGCACAGTTTGACTATTGGACTTTATCAGAGAGTATTTATCCAAGACAATACTCTACCACTGAGCTTGCACATAACTCATTCTGTACCTTGCACCTTCAATTACTCTAGCATCATACTCACTGTGATTACTGGCACATCTACACAGCATTGTAATACGCATAGCTAGTTTTACACTCATCTTACATTCTCTGTGCAATATTATATGTCTCTAATATATTTAAAATATCTAAATGTGTAACAATACTCTATTTTCTGGCTTCAGAGCAAGTTTTTTTATATGTATACACTAGTTAAATTGTTTATAATTCATATATCTTATTATAAACATTGTCTCTGCAATTTGTGGAACTCGCCCACAAAGTTTTTCACTCACCGGTGTCCCCGTACTCTGGTGATGTGACAATAAATCAGATTTGATTTGTCTGTATGAGAACTGTTGCTAAGGCAATCTAAGCAAGCTCCAGATGAAGCAGCCTGGAAAGCTGTGTGGCTATGTGGCTAACACTCTTCACTTACCTAGCTGCTATATGGCTAACGTTGTTCACTTACCTAGCTGCTATGTGGCTAACGCTCTTTACTTGTTAACTGCTACCAATCAGTCCAAAATCCACACCACCTTACTCAACCCTAGTCTACTACACTATACCCTACTGTAATCCTAGTGTACTCCAATATAGCCCACTCTAATCCTAGTCTACTTCACTATACCCTACTCTAATCGTTGTCTACTACACTATACCCTACTCTGATCCTAGTGTACTCCACTATACGCTACTCTAATCCTAGTGTACTTCACTATACCCTACTCTAATCCTAGTCCACTCCACTATGTAGAGTGTGAAAGTGTGTATGGTGTGGGAGAAACCTCAGCTTTAGTCTCTAAGCAGTAGAGTCTGTTAAAGTGGCGGGTGGCCTAACAACACAGTCAGAGCACTCTCAGTGTTCCTGAGGTGGTTCCTGTGGCGACTGTGGACTGTAAGGGCCTTCTGAGTGGCTCCCAGGTGGGCCACAGCTGTCCAGAACGAACGCACTCAGATCTAATCTCTCTAAAAATAAAAAAACACGTCCCCTGTGTCAAACCAGGAGAATTAATGATCCACACAACTGCTTTAGTTTAGAGACCCTTCACTGAGATGAAATGTTTGGGTAATGAAGCCCTTTTTGACCCTCAGTCTGCAGTGTGGACAGAATCCTGCAGTGGTTACAGGCAGTGCTAGTACTGTACTGTACTATCACCAGCACAGTGACATAGTCCACTGCATCCAGCATTTTACACTCAGTGTGTGTGTGTGTGTGTGTGTGTGTGTGTGTGTGTGTGTGTGTGTGTGTGTGTGTGTGTGTGTGTGTGTGTGTGTAATTGCACTGTTCAGTATGTATAAATGGGCACCCTGCAGAGAGGACAGGAGGTCAGCTTTGCAGCCTGGGTCAAGAGGTCAACCACATGCCCTCCAGGTTAAACAGGTTTCTACCTTATACCCAAACATGCTAGCTCCAAACACACTACACCCAACCATACAGCCATTAAGCATTTCAGAATGTGGCATTGACCTGGGGTGAAAGGTCATAATGCATACTGAGAATGTACAATCTATGTAAATGAGAATCTATCTATCTATCTATCTATCTATCTATCTATCTATCTATCTATCTATCTATCTATCTATCTATCTATCTAAATATAATACATTCTAAATATAAATTCTGAATATGAATTCTGAATACGTGTATTTTGTCAGCCTCAGCCTTGTGTGTTTGTGCAAGTACTATGTACCTTTTCTGTGTGTGTGTGTGAGAGAGAGACCTTGTCCTATGATGGTGGAAATTTTCATGCAGTTTGAATGTTTGCCCAAATGTTTGTCTGTGTAAATCCCATTTTAAACAGGGGTGTGATGAAGCCTGTTTAGTTTAACTGTACCTGTGGTTGGCTGTAGGAGAAAGCAAGGCGCCGAAAACAGCACCTCCTAATGACGTCTGAGCTCTGAGGGTGGACCTCTCTCGCCCCCTCTCGCTCTCTCTCTTTCTCTCTCTCTCTCACATACATCCCCTCTCTCTCCCTCTCTCACACATATACTCCCTCTCTCTCTCCCAAGCAAGCCTGTGTGTACAGCCGTCTTGACAGTTCATCTCTGCACACACAGTCTGAGCCAAACCCAGAGGGTGAGAGAGGGGTATGTGCCCCTCGCCATAGTCTCCCCTCTGTGCCCGCGGCTGTTGGCACGGCCGCCGAGGGAAACGCTGAGCGCTCACATTCACACACACTGACCCTTCTGACCCTTCCGCCACACACACTCTGACCACACACAGCAGACATTAGTGACTCTGACCACACGTACACAGACGCCTCAAGGTCATGTTTGCACGGCCAGAATTAGAGACTGGAGCTCAAAGCCTACGGAGAAGCAGTGAGACTTATCAAAGCAAAGCGGCCGGCGGCAGCCAAATACAGCTCCACAAGGAGAGGGAGAGGATGGAGAGAATATTTCCCTCACTACACATTTAAATAGTCCTTTATAACACAGGCAGTGGTCTTTAAATCACTGTAACTAGAGTTAGCTAGAGTCCTGATGCTCTCAGGGGTAGAGTGGCTAGAGAACGCTGCCTGAGGGCCTCAGAACTCTAGAACTGTGTGTAAGATGAGTCGGGAGCCTCGAGGCAGATCGATGAGGTGAGGCCTCCCCCACCGTGCTGGAGTTGATAACTCATCTCTTCACTGGAGTAATGGAGCTCTCTTCAAACCCAACCCAGCATGGAGCCTCGGGTGAATCAAAGCAGCCGGGCCTTTCCTGCCCAGCAGTGCAGGTTACTGAGAGGCGGCGGTGGCGGTAAACAGGTGTGGCTCCCCGCAGAGGAGCAGTGTTACTCCGGCTTCAGCACGCCACCAGAGGCCGTCCCGCACTGCCTGGCAGGAGGGGATCACCAGGGTCCCGCGTCACACCACACGAGACTGTTGACCTGGAGGATGGAACCACTGTGGGACTCATCGCTGCAGATGCAGGGTCCTCCGGTGTGACCTCCGGTGTGACCTCTGGTGTGACCTCCGGTGTGTCCTGGTTTTGTGAGCTTCATGTTTACAACACTGTGACTGAGCGAACACGCACTTCATAATGATGTCTTACATTCTAGCAGTGCACTGGGGTTTCTTCAAGTGCACTCTGGAAGCGCGTGTGTGTTTGGATGGCAGTGATAGTGCGGGTTAATCTAGTAAGCCGAATGACATCTCCAGGGAAGTCAGGAGTGTTTAGAGCTGTGTGAGGATTAATCAGAATACCTTAGCACTTTTTATCCAAGCTTACAGCAAGTGAAGGAACAACTCCTTTACAACTAAAATACGAGCAGCTTCTTAAAGGTTCTTAAAAAAAAATGCTGACTGCCCTACTGTACCTGAACGGTTCATTGAGTCTTTGTGTTCAGCTGTAAGGCTGTCCTGTACTCTGCTAGATTGTCCTGTACTCTGCTAGACTGTCCTGTGCTCTGCTGGACTGTCCTGTGCTCTGCTGGACTGTCCTGTGCTCTGCTGGACTGTCCTGTACTCTGCTGGACTGTCCTGTACTCTGCTGGATTGTCCTGTGCTCTGCTGGACTGTCCTGTGCTCTACTAGACTGTCCTGTGCTCTGCTGGACTGTCCTGTGCTCTGCTGGACTGTCCTGTGCTCTGCTGGACTGTCCTGTGCTCTGCTGTACTGTCCTGTGCTCTGCTGTACTGTCCTGTGCTCTGCTGGACTGTCCTGTGCTCTGCTGGACTGTCCTGTGCTCTGCTGGACTGTCTTGTGCTCTCCATGGGGTGGGTGGGGGCTTCCTCCACCCCCAGCCCTTGAGGAAACGTGGCTGGGCGGATCTGTCGGTGGTTTGGCCTGCTCTATCTGTCCCCTGGGCCCTCCTGCCCGGAGGCTGAGAGGCCCCTGTGCAGGGCCTGCATCAGACATGCTGGTCCCCGTTCTCAGCCCCCTTCCTCTTCCTCTTTTTCATTCTCCCTCTGTCTCTCTCTCCTTCCTTCTGTCTCTCTCTCCCTCCCTCCCCACCTCCTGAGAGTCGTACACACAGACGGTGGTGTTACTGGAGGTGTTATCCGAGACACCCCAACACACAGCTTTTAAAAGACAGACTGCGTAACAGAGGGAAAAGTGGGAAAAATACTTTTTTTTGTCATCTGTAAGAGGTTCGCCTATGACCTTCACATTTTACACACTAATGCATCCCTGCTTTTAATATGGAGTAAAGTTGAAGTCTCCGTGCCTCTCTCCTGCTCGGCACAGCGCTATCAGCTAACACCTGACACTGTCTGTGCCGACCCGGCAGCAGGAAACACAGGAGGTCACACGCCGTCATATTGGAAACCACAAGAACTCTGAGACAATCCAGACCTACCTGGGACAGACAGGGAGAGAGAGGAAGGGAGAGAGAGAGAGAGAAAGAGAGAGAGGGAGAGGAGAAGGGGGGCAGTTACTAGACGTTAAAGAGGTGAAGCATTTTGTTTGGGGGATTTGGGCTGTAATTTACCTGTGAAACACATTGACCTCTCACCTCCACTATTCCTCCATTGCATCTCATCCGGAGCTTCACTCCCAGCAGGGCGGGGTGCTTTGTTGGTTGGAGGCGGAGCTTTAACTCGCCGGCCCTCCCTAGCCTCCGCCTCCCTGCCGTGTCCCTCCCAATCTACAGAGGTCTCGCACTGAGATGAATTAAGCCATTATTAATGACCCTGCAAGAGCCCTGACCCAGACATAAATAACCAGAAACAGAGCACCACCCAAAGCAGAGAGGAAGAGAGAGAGAGAGAGAGAGAGAGAGGGAGAGAGAGTATGGTGAGGTAGAGGAGGTGTTTTTCGATGTCAGGAGTGTTGCATTATTAGCTGGTAATGAATGAGGCAGCCTTACACAGGCAGCAGGGGGATGATGTCCAGGCGTAAGCTCCGCCCACAGCTCCCAGCTCCCTCCTGGAAAACCGCTCACCATTTGTAACTGGTATCAGTGAAAACATGCCGTAATGAGCGATAGACACGAGTTCCTGTTGACCAGGTGTTATTAGTCAAGGTCTGCTCTTAAAAAAAGACAAAAAAAAACATAACAGCTCCTCTGGAATCTCCATAAATGTGCAGTTTCATGAATCAGCACTTCTCTAAACTTTGTTAAAGTGCCAACGTCTCTGGTGTAAACAGAACAGTAGCGTATCTCCTCCTGCTGTGTCTGCTTCCAGGGGATTTTTTTAATGTGACTTGACAATGAAACGCAAACATTTTAGTGTTTGGTCCACATTTAATAGACTTGTTCTTTGGCTTCTACTTCGGCTGAGTGAAATTCTACTGTTTGATTGTCTCTGGGGTCGGTTGACTCTCCCTCGCGCGCACACACACACACACACACACGTTTGTTACTTGGTGTTTTCTCTGCTGTCAGGATCCATGCTATATTAGCATTAGCAGTTTTGACTAGAACCAGCTGAAGACTGTCAAAGTGTTCACCTCCCAGATAGAAGAAAACACAGCGGATACAGCAGTTGTGAATGGAAGCGGTGATGTGTTTGTTGACTCGGGTTCAGCCGGACCGTCGGAGTTGGCACGGTGAAGCGAAAACATGAGGTGGATTTAAGCATCCGCCGCCTCTTCAGCACTGAGGTCTACGAAGACTAATCCCTCGTTGGTTACTGGACAAACATTTAATTTCAGGGCCTTTTCAGCTAAGCTCAGGCCTGCGTCCTCTTTGACTGCTGCCCTGTTTATGGAAGGCTGTTCACTTTAATGCCGTCAGGCCAAAGAGAGAGAGGAGCACAGCAGAGAGTGAGAGAGAGAGAGAGAGAGAGAGAGTGAATCACTGCAGAGAGAGTGAATCACTGCACAGAGAGAGAGTGAATCACTGCACAGAGAGAGAGTGAATCACTGCACAGAGAGAGAGTGAATCACTGCACAGAGATAGAGTGAATCACTGCACAGAGAGAGAGTGAATAACTACAGAGAGAGAATCACTGCAGAGAGTGAATCACTACAGAGAGTGAGACACTGCAGAGAGAGAGAGTGAATCACTGCAGCGAGAGTCAGTGAATCACTGCAGAGAGAGAGAGAGAGAGAGAATCACTGCAGAGAGAGTGAAACAGATCAGAGAGCCGGTGCATAAAGACAGAGTTCTGCACTGCAGTGTCCAATCATTTCTTCAGCAGTGAGAGGAGACGTGTTCAGGCTCTAGCAGGACTGTTGGATCACATTCACTTTTAAGGAGTTCCTATCTCTGCAGTGGCATACTGGAGATATCGGACCCACCTCGTACGCCAAAGCGTCCCATGAACGTTCATGACTCCGTGTGAGAGGCACCGTGGGGACAGACAGAACTAGCACAATGGCGTCAGTGTTGTACGTTGCAGGATTGCTGAAGCTCTGGCCTCCTCCAAGCCAGTGTCCTTATCTCTACATGCAGTAATTACACTGAGGTCACAGGGAGCCACACCTCTCACATTCCCTGAGCAGGACACAGACAGCACACACCACAACCTGGAAATGATCAGAGCCTCAGTCTTGGTCGTTTAGCGTAAAGAGATAGAGAGACCAGGAGAGATGGAGAAAGAGAGCATCAATCTCTTAAACACTACAGAAAACATTAGAAACATCACTGGAAAGTGTAAAGTGTTTATCTGGCCTTCCTGAAGATATATTTGTTGTTTATATAACTAGGATGGTAATCAGTTTGAAGTTTTTTCCATGACATAAAAATATAACTGTTGACACCATAATTCTGTTTTGGATACAAAGTTGCTGCTGTGATGATGTTCGTCCTTGGTAATTACTGCAAAATTTTAAATATTTTGACATGAATAATTTTGCCAAAAAAATCAAATTTCCTAAACATTCCTCCAAGCACATTGTACACCCATTGCATCACTAGTGGCGAACAATTAAGAAAGATGGAACTTTATGTAGATTTCATTAGACAACAATGACACACAAACTGCATGAGGTAATCTGAGTGTACATTTCTCCTCTATCGATGCTATACAAATGCTGAATACAATAGTGCTTTCCTCATACATGATTACGATTTACTGAAGCCTCCACCGTTGACCAGTTCAGTCGCATATGTAATATGTTCATAAAGAATTGTGAATTGTGTATATGTGTGGTTTTATATAAACTTTTGGACATGTCACCCTGTATTTATAATACACGTGTTGGTCACCTTCACCCATCCACCATGTTGGTCCTGTTTCGTTAATGAGCGTTACGCAGGGACAGAAGCTTCGTCTTCTCCATGGACACTGCACGCCCCTCGGAGCTGAATTCATTCCCCATATATCCAGGAAATAGGAAATAAATACATAAATAATGCGTGACTGAGCAGAGCACGGTGAAGATGAGGTGCGGATCAGCAGGATGAACCGAGCCTGAAACACCTTGATCGTGTTTGACGGCATTTGGACGCGTCACTGAGCACCAAAGTGTTCTGTGTTCTTAAAGAGAGGGGGGAGAGAGATGGAGAAAGGGAATGCTTTTAATCGCTATCACAAAGAGGGCGTCAGGCTGCCAGACAGGAAGTACAGTAGAGGAAGACACTCCATGAGCTCATAGCCATGGACCACTTGTTCAGACAGTCCACTGGACCAAGGATGAATTCTGCTCTGCCCGAAACTCCAGGAGCCTGCATGTCAAAATGGAGGTACATGTCAAAAACTTGTGGTACACTTCTGTGTATATCCAAAAAAACAGTCTGAACATATCTCTCTATGAGGATATAGATGCAGTCTGAGTGAATGTTTACCAGAAAAATAGTAGTTAAGACAGAGAGTGAGACAGTGGAAGAAAGAAGGAAGTGAATTTGTACTTTAAACCATAAACCTATAAAATGACCCAAAACCAGCCTGTAAAATATGTTAGCGTATTAGCTCTGCTTTGGGATCACAGTCTACAAAAACGCTTGAGGCACTAAACTCTGGATCCTGAGGCTTCCTCCTTCCCATCAGACAGAATTAACTTGACAGCCTTTCTGCTTCTTCTGTCTGTTTCCACACGCCAGCTGGAGTATCTGTGATGAGCTCCATTCCTCGTTTCCCTCACCGGTTCCTCACAGTCTCATGCTGATAAGCCCTCAGCCAGAATAAGCCCTTAGCCAGCCTCAACTTCCATGGTCTTCCTGTATCGTCACTGTGCTTCCTGTAAGGCTATATTGCCCTTCAGCTATATGGAATCCAGCATTAAGCACTCCACCATAGACATGCTTGTGAACCCCCAGCCTCTCCCCACCATAGAGCAGCAGGCATCTCTCCACAGAGCAGCAGGTCTCTCCCCACCATAGAGCAGCAGGCCTCTTACCATTTCACATTCCTGCCCTATTGATTTGTTTCAGCATTCTGTAAATGATTAGCAGGCCGTGGTTATGTGTGAGGAGCAGGAGGGTGTGTTGTGTGGGGGGTTGGGGGGGGGGGGGGGGGGGGGGACCCCTCCAGGCTGATGAGGACAAACGGGACACACAGGGCCTTCTGTAACAGCCTACTAATGCAAGACTCACGTAAGCACAGCTACACATCTCCCCCGAACATCTCTACACCCAACCCCCCCGAACATATCTACACCCAACTCCTCTGAACATCTCTACACCCAACCCTCCCGAAAATCTGTACACCCAATCCCCCTCGAACATCTCTACACCCAACCCCCCCACAAACATCTCTACACCCAACCAGTGATGGCTTAGTTACCTTGAAAATGTAATCCGATTACTGATTGCTCCTTTAAAAAGTAACTTAGTTACGTTATACTTGATTTTAAAAGTTACTACGTTAGATTACAAGTTACTTTAGTAGTTACATTCAGCAGCGAAATTAATTTTTCCAATACTCACTTTATTGGAAGTGCATTTTTAACAGTAACAATGTATCTCCTGACATCACGTTTGTGTAGCTGCGTGGTATTATTTGTAAATGTATTTGTAAACGTAATACAAGCGAACTACTCAGTCAGACAGCTACTTGTTGTGAAACGAAATACAATTACAATTTCAAACATTTTAAAGTAGGCTACTTTAGCCAAAATTCCAGCACTTTTCAAACCTGGAACACAATGCAACATTAAAATTCGTCAGGTAAATGTTCCTTCCCCTGTTTTTGAGGGGTATTTCTTTACACTATCACATATCGTTATGGACAACGCTGTACAGAATTACGTGAACGCGCTCGCGCTCTCACAGGTTTGCACGCAGCGTGCGGAGTCGAGCGCTACGGTCAGACGCAAATGTATAACTGAGCCAAGAAGAAAGCAAAAATATATATTTTTACTAGGGAGAATAAAAATAGTAATGCACAGTTACTTAGATAAGTAACTTTAATTTGATTACTAGACTGGGAATAGTAACTCGTTATATTACTCGTTACTGAAAAAAGTGGTAAGATTAGAGTAATGTGTTACTGACATCACTGCACCCCCCAAACAAATTCCACTTCAGTTTCAGTGGTCTAGAACTACTTGTTTTAGATTTGTCTTGTGCATCACTAAAATGTGTCCTGTTATTGGACCTGTATCAGTGAAGAACTGCTATCTTTCTCCTCTCTGTCTTTCTTTCTTTCTCTTGCTCCCTCTTCTCTCTCCCTCTTCCTCTTCCTTTATTCTCTCCATCTCTCTCTCTCTCCATTTCTGTCTGTCTCTCCCTCTGTGCCTTTGTTTCTGATAAGTATTAGGGAAATGTAATTGTTTCACATTTTTATTAGTTGAAAAACACAAGAAAGCAACCCAGAATCTGCCTGCATGCACGCACGCACACACACACACACACACACACACACACACACACCCTGAAATCACATTCACAGCTGCACACGTGCAATATTTAAGCCCCACTAGCCCCGCCCATGTCAACATGCCCAAACATTCCGCTGCCCTTTGATCACACTGAAGCCGTGAAGCTACAGATCAGTTTACCTTCATGATGCTTGTGAGCACCGTCAAACACATGCAGGCCACCGTACAAGCTGCTGGTGGAGGCAAGAGGCTGGCATAGTCCAGCAGGGGGAAGCAGGTCTGGTACTGGAGTGGGGGGGGCAGGCCTGGTACGGGGGGGGGGCTCAGAGAGCAGTAGAATCTCTCCAGCTGAAGACCTTGCTATGTGGGTCAACTGTGTGCAGATAGGTTTGTGCCTTATGACCTGACCCATTTCCCTGCAATAAACCCAGGTGCTGGGGTTGAGCTGCAGGGGCCCAAGGGCCCAGCGCCATCCAGCCGGGTCAGGGTGAGGCAGGCCAGCCGACCCAATCTCCTCCACCACCGTTCTGACCACTCATGTTCCCGTGTAGTGTAAGGTCACACGCACTGCCTTGATGTCTGTGACCTTTGAACTCAGGCTTTCAGGGAGGGCGGAGTCATATTTCAGCTTGCGGGTGACTGCACGGATCTGAAACCAAAGCCGACTAATGATAGAGGCTGATGCAGCACCACAGGAGCGGGTGTCCCTCCGGGGCCGAGCCGGGGCCGACACAGACCAGCCCAACTCTGTGTCATCTCCGCTCACAAACACACATGATGTACTTGTACTGTACAGTATCTACATACAGTAAAGTCCTGGAACTGTGGGTCTGGTGCTTTATAGGGTAACAGTTGTATCAGTGGGTTTATGTCAAGGTGGCAGATGAAAAAACTATTTAGAAATGTAACATTGTAACACCCTAATACTGATCCAAACCCTGATCACAGGACAGTCGGGAACACAGGACAGTCAGGAACACAGGACAGTCAGGAACACAGGACAGTCAGGGTGGAGCAGGTTTATTAAAGAACAGTCAAGGTGGAACATCTTTATGAAAATGAAATTTTATTGCTGCACAGTCACTTTCTATAAGATCTGTGACATTCAGATGCTGTATAAATCAGTATGAAGTGCTACTGTTTTAGCACTTGCACTCCATATTTATTTTTTAACTAAAAGTTGTATTTTTTATGCATTTTTACATAACATAGGGTTGTTCTCTCTCTCACTTTCTCTCCATCTTAACAAACATAATCATATAGTGTGCATTCATATAGTGTGCAATAACTCTGCATTCTTCCAGCTGGTGATTTATACAACATAATGTCTCCTGCTCTACACAAGTCCAGGACGTTCTGGACGCAGCAGGCCGTGGTGCAGAAGGGCCGATACAGACCAGAGTTCTGGGGTTTCAGCTCTTCTTTTTCTGGCCTGCAAGGAGCCACACCAACATGCAGGACGACCTACAACCTACACGGCTTTCTTCATCAAATATATCTCCACACAGCTCGTGAAAGTGCTCTGTCTCACTTCTGACTGGGTCTTCCTCATTGTGCGTGAGTCTCTTGTGATCCGATCACTCGATCTCCGTCCATCCTACTGTATCCAACAGATCACACAGTACTGACTGCTCATAATGCATAATGTCTTCCCAGCACTTTACACCCGTGATGTCCCTGCCAACGTCCACAGGTCTGGGGACAGATGTGTCCCTGGACACACTAGCAGCAATCAGATAACAGGGCCATATTAGTGAGTATGAGTTTCTCACAGCACGAGAGGTTGAGCTCCTGGGGGTGCGGCCGTTCCCACAGTAACACAACTCTCTGCACAACTGTGCCAGGCCTATGAACTGATTCCTTTGAAGCACCAGGGAGCCACCACCGTGTCTGGAGGTGAAAGACCCAGCATGCATTTCTCCAGACCATGTTTTCCAGAGTCAGTGGTCATATCGCTGCCTCCCACCAGGAGCGGCGAATAGCTCCTGCTGCACTGTTGACCTTTGATGTGGAGAGTGGGCCTGGCTGCTCAACCCTGACCCCTCCCGCCGGGCCTCGGGGTGGGCTCTGACCCTGGGCCTTACCCACAGGCCTCGGGCTGGGCTCTGACCCTGGGCCTTACCGCCTGCCACGGGAGAGCCATTACCCTAGTGGCTCCTCGCCGGACAAGGGGCCAGAGGCCAAGATTGTGGCCATAGTTTTGTCCACTGCAATAAAACCCGCAGCAGGAGGACTGCCCTGGAATACCCCGCAGCAGGAGGACTACCCTGGAATACCCCGCAGTGGGAGGACTACCCTGGAATACCCCGCAGCGGGAGGACTACCCTGGAATACCTCGCAGCGGGAGGACTACCCTGGAATACCCCGCAGCGGGAGGACTACCCTGGAATACCCCGCAGCGGGAGGACTACCCTGGAATACCCCGCAGCGGGAGGACTACCCTGGAATACCCCACAGCGGGAGGACTACCCTGGAATACCCCGCAGCGGGAGGACTACCCTGGAATACCCCACAGCGGGAGGACTACCCTGGAATACCCCGCAGCGGGAGGACTACCCTGCGGAGCAGGATGCGGTGTGGGAGCTGGAGAAGCTGAGGTTCTGATGTCAGGATCACAACCTCCAGACAGGATGGCAGAGCGCTGGATGATCGTAGTGAGGATGGGAGGTTTGGCGCTGGACCGCGTCTCTCCTTTACTGCCGTGGTTCTCTGTAAGACTCATATTCCATCTGACTGGAGGAAGTCTGCTCAGCAGTGAGGGGTGGACGTGTGTCCCAGTGGTACCTAAGAAACAAACTATGTCTGTCTGTGTCTGTCTTGTGCCTATATATTTCTTTCTCTCTCTCGAGCATTTCCCTCCCTCCCCCTCCATCTCCCTCTCTCTCTAGCTTTGTCTCCCTCTGTCCCTTTTCCTCTCTCTCTCTCTCTCTCTCTCTCTCTCACACACACACACACTCCCTCCCTCTCTTTCTCTCTCTCTTTACCTCTCTTTTTCTCTCTCTCTTCCCCCTCCTCCCTCCCTCTCTCTTTCTCTCCCTCCCTCTCTCCCTTGCTTTCTCTCTCTCTTTACCTCTCTTTACCTCTCTCTCTCTTCCCCCTCCTCCCTCTCTCTTTCTCTCTCTCTCTTTACCTCTCTCTCTCTTCCCCCTCCTCCCTCTCTCTCTCTCTCTCTCTCTCTCTCTCTCTCCCTCTCTCTCTCTCTCTCTCTCTCTCTCTCTCTCTCTCTCTCTCTCTCTCTTGGTTTATGATGCCAGTAATAGTGCTCAATGGGAGAGTGGAGAGTACTACAGATGTATATGCCCAGTCACCATAGAGATGAGAAAAGTATTTATGCATGTCTGTTTTCTCCGAGATCATAGTCTGGCATTCTTCTTTGTTAAGGTTGTGTGTGTTTGTGTGTGTGTGTGTGTGTGTGTGTGTGTGTGTGTGTGTGTGTGTGTGTGTGTGGAGAGGGACTGAGAGAGAGATGTCATTCATGGGCCCTTTCTTTTGGCTGTGTTCTTTTCTCTCTAGGGCAGGTGTTGTAGTTACACTGGATCACACGCCCACAGCACACTGGGTCACACACCCACAGCACACTGGATCACACGCCCACAGCACACTGGATCACACGCCCACAGCACACTGGATCACACGCCCACAGCACACTGGGTCACACACCCACAGCACACTGGATCACACACCCACACTACACTGGATCACACGCCCACAGCACACTGGATCACACGCCCACAGCACACTGGATCACACGCCCACAGCACACTGGATCACACACCCACAGCACACTGGATCACACACCCACACTACACTGGATCACACGCCCACAGCACACTGGTTCATACACCCACAGCACACTAGATCACACACTCGCAGCACACTGGATCACGCACCCACAGCACACTGGATCACTCACCCACACTACACTGGATCGCTCACCCACAGCACACTGGAACACACACCCACAGCACACTGGATTACACACCCACAGCACAGAGCAGATGGACTGACTGCAAATTATTATCAGTGCAGTTGTAATATTCATCATTCCTTAATAAAGTCCATTTTATAAAACAGCAACAAATTAATAATGAAATCAAATCTAAACTGGTAGTGGCTGTTTACAATATGTAATAATTACAATATTTACATTTACAGCTTTTTAAATTAATTATTAATGATTAAGAAACATATAACATTAAAGTGTGATTAAGTGTCTAAACACTAACAACTAACTAATATAGTAATACACAGTAACTTTTGTACACAATAAACAATAAACATAATGTATGAGCAATTATATATTAATGAAGCAGCCGTATCGTACTGTTTATTCTTTGATATGATTAGTATTTTATTGGAGCTGTTCTCCAGGGTTAAGACCTTGGACTAAATCACAGGACCCGTCATGTTTAGTGTGGGACAGTGATTCATAGCAGGGCTGAACTCGGTCCTCCGAGCTTTCTAAACAGCAGTAGTTATTTGAAGTATTACTGCCTATTACTCCACTAATGGTGTGTAAATTGTGTCTAGGCACAGCTGTAGTGCATCTTCTTCTGGGCCTTGAAGAAAGAATCCTAAAATACTGCTAGTTCCCTACAGCTCATCTGTGGTCTTAGCCGCAGGAAGACTGCAGATCTCCACAGCCTGACGCTGGTGCAGACATTCCAGTTTACGCATAGTACCCTAGACCTGTCAGAGACCAGACACTGGTGTACCTCAGCAACGTTCCCCATTCTGAATACTTTTAGTTTTACGGGGTGGGTGGAGGGGAGTTGTTTAAAGTCATTTCTAATGGACTATTAAATCTGCTCAAGCTGAGTTGATTTTCTCTGAAGTCACAATTTGGAGCAGAATTTGTTAATACAAAGTGAGATTGCTACCAAATTACTCAATGCAAGCCCTTTGTAAGCAGCGGTTATACAAGCCCTTTATACGCAGGGAATAATAAAAAACACCATGTTTGTTTTACAGCAGCATACAATGTGCTGAAGTCACACAAGGGTAGGATGGGGTGCTGGCGTCACAACAAACACAGAAAACATATAAGGACACGAGAGAGAAAGACCATGAAAGACGGAGAGAGGAACAGACAGAGAGAAAGGCAGAAAAACAAAGAGAGAGAGAACTGAAAGAAACAATGAAGCAACCTGTTGTAAATATTTGTGAGGTCTTTACTCGCCATGGGGCTGCAATGCCAGAAGGTTTTCTACTGTGATTTTGTAAAAAGAAAAAAAAGACACTTGGTATGAAGCAATGCTTCAGCTAACGTAAATAAACACAGCATGAAGACTCAGAGCCCGTGAGCACAAGCAAGAATTAAAGCACAATGGTAACACAGTCACATGGTCAGTCACATGGTCAGTCACATGGCTCTGAACATACACAGCTGGTTAGTGAATTCATCTCCTGACCCATCAGCTATAGGTTCACTCCATTACCCTGCCTGAGAACTGTCTTAGCTGTCATAAATAAACATTACGTGATCCTGCTGAGCTGATTAAAGGGCTTCAGGTTGGGGAGCTGTAACCTCACCACTGTAAGACAAAGGAGCAAAGCTGGCGTGATATCAGGACGAGGAAGTAATCCGTCAGCACCTCAGCCCAGGTGTGAGTGGAGAAACAGAACGGAGAAGAATCAGCAAACAGAGGTGTGTGTGTGTCAGGGCCCCACTCTGAGCTCTGCTATGCATTAGAGCATCAGTAAATCAGCAGTTCCACCCTCAGCTCCTGTCTCACACCAGAGAACACCCAGCCAGGCTAGAGAGGCCTGTGGTGCTGCCCCCCCCCTTGTCCATGAGGCATAACTCAGCTCACACATCCACAGGAAGTGTGTGCCCCCCCCCCCCCCCCGGTAAACATCCGCGCACACGCCTGCCCTCCACCCAACAAGCTGCAGAATCCACCTGCAGAGGAAAATCTAGTCATGGTTGTCAGTGTCTCTGAGATGTTTCTGCTCCGTTCTAGAAGTCCAGTGAACCGTAGAAGCAGAGGAACAGCAGGCAGGAAAAACCAGTAGTCAGTGTTTATTCTGGAGTCCACGCTACAGCAGAAAGATTGATCTGCTGGAGGGTATATGACAGCTGTCCTGAGCTGTAGGAGACGATCTTCATGGCCAGACGGACATGTAGATGTGTGCTGTGGTGGACGTGAGCAGGATTCAGAGGACTCGAGAGCAGATGAACTGTGGACGAGCGGAGCAGTAGTTGTGTGCACGCAGCCCAGCTCAGCGCCGTGTTCCACACGGATACTTCAACTCATGCGGACAACAGGCAAATTTCACAACGCTTTGGAACAGTCACGTGACGCGTTATTTGAAGCGATGAGTGCGCTGTCATGGTGTGGCACGTGAAAGCGGCGGACGATAAAACACATCGTTTATGCTCTCTGCATCCCAGCCGCTCACAGTCTGGCCCCCACGTTCCATTCCAGTGATGTTATAATCCGAAGATTGTTTCCCATCCTAAAGCAATAGAAGAGATTCATGAGAAGGCAGACATCCTGTGTGTGTGTTTGTACACTCTTAATCTACTTTTAAATGCTATAAAACAACTTTGAGCCACCAGATGCTGCTGTGTGGGGCTTGAGAGGGGAGAGAGAGGGGTGTGTGTGTGGGTTGAGGGGCAGGGAGAGGGGTGTGTGAGGGGGAGAGAGAGGGGTGTGTGTGTGGGGGTTGAGGGGGAGAGAGAGGGGTGTGTGTGGGGGGGGTTGAGGGGGAGAGAGAGGGGTGTGTGTGCGCTGTCCTCCGGGCTCGGTAGTACTGGTCAGGCATGTGGGTGAGCCTCAGGCCCTAGAACATCGATCAGGCCCTGACACAGCTCCGCCTCACACTACACAGTCTGCACTCTTTAGGGATTAGGGGCACTGTCAGCAGGAGAAGATGAGGGCCTCACAGGAAGTGATCTGCATGTGCTGGCCCATACCAATCCAGCCCATGGGGGACGGGGTGAGGTCTGAGGATGAGGGAGCTGGACAGGCTGCAGGACAGGGAGCAGGACAGGCTGCAGGACAGTGAGCAGGACAGTGAGCAGGACAGGGAGCAGGACAGGGAGCAGGACAGGCTGCAGGACAGGGAGCAGGACAGGCTGCAGGACAGGGAGCAGGACAGGCTGCAGGACAGGGAGCAGGACAGTGAGCAGGACAGGGAGCAGGACAGGCTGCAGGACAGGGAGCAGGACAGGCTGCAGGACGTGGAGAATGGGCTCTTCCCTGTCCCAGCGCTGCCACTGGGAATGGAGCTGCACCAAAGCAAAAAGCCCAGCGGCCAACGTGGAGGTTCGCCAGCCACATGGAAAACCAGCATGCTGAAGGCCAAACCAGCAGGAAGTGAAGAAGGGGGAAGACCAGTAACAGATTGCTTCCTTTATCCTGTTAATTTGACTGGTGAAGAAGCCGGGGGGCGGGGCTTGGAGCCCTGGGTCGCAGGTCTCAGGTCTGCGCAGCATATGAGCACGTCCCATAGCAGCACTTACTGTATTCCCGTCCAGCTGCGTCTGCGAGGGTCCTGTGTCTGCATGTGTTTCCTGGGCCCCCCTGACGGCCCTGTTGCCCTCACTGACTTCCACTCTCCTAGCAGAGCCAAGGACACTACCAGAGGAAACCATCTTGTCTTCTTCAGAGTTTTATTTATACATTTTGTATATTATTTTCTATCTACTGTATCTAATTGATGTCATATTTATACAGGAAGGAACCATGATATGTATGTTGTTATGGAGTTCATTAAAGCCTGTTTATGGTTTTCCTGTAATGAAGTGTCGGTTTACATGCAGATTTTCATTAAACTACGGTGAAGTTGGACCTTGATTGGCTGATCTACTGTTTATGTGAGATGCCGCACTAGAATGCTTTCAGGATCTGTAAATCTGTGAAGGGCTCACAAACCTCTTTGAACCTCCGTGCCTAAGCACACTGCAGAATCATGCCATGTTTATCAGAGTGCAGCGAGAGAAAAGTCGAACAGACGAACGATTATCAACAACAATCAACTGAAATATGCAGTCGGCAATCCGGCGCACGCCGCCGTCCTCCAAACGCTCCAAGAGAGCATTCTGGGACGTGTGGGTGGAGCTGGTGCAGGATAGGGGTCAGCTTTGAAGTGTGAGCTATCACAGATCTCCATCACACCCGTCCCTCGATGCTGCCTCAGTCTTGGTTCATGGCCACAGCACGAAACAACCCCCCCCCTCGTGTTTCCACACTGGCTCTTCTGTCCTCTCCAGCGGTCTGCTGGTCCACAGGGGTGTAACTGGAAGAACCCATGTGCTTCTGCTGATAGGTGTGACCAACCAAATTAAAAATAGAATAATTAAAAAGCTCAATCTCCCAATCTGCCCCCCCCCCCCCCTCATTCCTGGACTGGGCCAATCCAGACAGTGAGCACCTTTAGAATTCTCTTATATCCAGCACACAAGGATCCGTGTCCAGCTTGCAACAGTATTTTCTGTTCTCCCGGGCCTGATTCTTCTCAGCACTTTGGAGACCTCAGAATCAGTGCTGACTGTCACTGAATAAGTTCCCCTAAGATAGTAGGAGAGATTATACATATAAAAGTAAAACTGAATGAAAGAAAACTAAAGAGCTGTAATATTTTTCTGTAAATTACCCTTGATACATTCAAGCATGAAAGGGAAGAGCAAATGTAAAATATGAATAACTACTACTTTGGCTGTGAATCATTTGCACTGTTTCAGGAAACTGCATGGTTTAATAATGCTTCTATTTCAGGTTTTGAGTCTGTTAGAGGCTACAGCAATACTGTGAAATCAGCATGTGTAAGCCTGACCAAAAGTCGTTTCACTCTGCTTAGTCTGGAAATGACCCTCACAGAGAGACAAGTAGAGGGAGAGAGAGAGAGAGAGAGAGAGCGAGAGGGAGAGGGAGAGACTCAGGGAAAGGCATTGAGAGACATTATTACTCCATGTTACTGAGAGATGTGTAATTGGCCATGACTTCATGCCAAGGTAAAGTTGGCCTAGGTACAAGTAACCTGATTGTCCATGCTGAATAGTGTTGATATAGACTTTTCTAAACATGATTTAATTTCTATTTAATAAAGGCCTTCTGGCTGGTGCATGCCTTAACTCAGGACAATTACACATCTCCTGAAGTCCTTCAGTCTGTTCTCAGCCCGGTGCTGTGCTCATAATCTGTGCTAAATAGAGCCAAAGTCTCCATCTGTTATCTGCAGTGATCTGTTTCAGAACCATAGCCAAAGAATTCCACAATCCTTCCGTGATTTTCCGATTTTGTTCCGGTCAGTTTCTTTTATCCTGCTCAGAACATTCTAGAACGTCTATCAGAATCTGACCTAAATCCCCCTTCCAAACTGTACTGCTGTGTGTGCTCTCTCTCTCTCTCTCTCTCTCTCTCTCTCTCTCTCTCTCTCTCTCTCTCTCTCTCTCTCTCTCTCTCTGTTGATGCTAACAGCAGGTTCAAAGACTCTCCGTTGAATACAGCAGTGTTTATGGGGGGCAGGTGTGAATGTAATCGTTGGGATGCTCCTCAGTTTGGTTGCAGGCTGGCAGACATACCAGCGACAACAGCACACAATTCACCTCAGGACATCTCTGCAACAAACGGCTGCAGCAGAGAACATGTGACCGATTGTGGAATGCTCCAGCCCGGACCGAACCATTTAGGTGGGTGGGGAGGTGATGAGGGGGTTATTCTACCCACGGCGCTAATCTCCACTTGGCAGACTGGAGAGTTGGCACAAGACCGCAAGGCATGTCAGGAACAAAGTGAGTAGCAACAGAGACAATAACACCAAGAGGTCACTTTAGAGAGGTCACTTTAGAGAGGTCACTTTAGAGAGGTCAATTCAGACCCATATGATGCTGGTCTCTTCTTCCTGGCCACTGGGAGACACTCAGTATCTTCATTTATGGGCTCTGCGTGACTGATCAATATTGCAGTGCACATGTTTTAAGCAAACACAGTGTGTAAATAAGGCCGATGTTGCATTACAGGCTGTAGACAGATTGTGGGGGTGATCTGAGAGGCAGCGGCGGTGGTGAAGAGGGGCCTTGTGACCCAGGAGTGAGCTCCTTTTACACGTGTCTCAAAAGACGAGCGTGTGAATACGACGGCGAGGCTGATGGAACGTTTACTCCCCTCTTGTGAGTAATTACTCTATTTACAACACACACCAGCTCAAATATACCGCTGCACAAATAGTCTTAACAATTCAGTCTGTCACTGTCACGCATGCATGTACGCCCACACACACACACACACACTCTCTCTCTCTCTCCCCCCCCCCCGAGGTGAGCTGAAAGGACACTCCCTTTGAGACTATATTAATGAGAACATCAACTTCCAGATTGTATCTGCACTCATCCAAGCAAGGCTTCTAACTCCCAGTAAACATGAAGATATGCTTCAAAAAATGAGCATGGAGCACTGAGGATGGGGAGAGAGAGACTGAGAGAGAGAAAAAAAAAGAGAGAGAACAAATTATGCGCAGACATCTTTGGTGCACACTGGGAGGGTGTACTGGGAGGGTGTACTGGGAGGGTGTACTGGGAGCATTTGGACGGCAAGAGTCATGATGGTAAGATGTTCAGGAAGAGCTTCCATGCCTCTCAGACAGAGAGGAGTGTGCCTGGCAGGACTTACAGCAGGGAGGCCTGGATCCAGTCACACCAATCCCTTCTCTAGCATATAGCCTAACATTCTGCTAGTTCATCCTACATACCAGCCATACCAGCTCTGACAAACGACAAACCTCTCCCCCCCCCAAAAAAAAACATTCATGGTTATATCAAGACAGAGTGCCACATTTCTCTTTCAGTAAGTTAGTGTTGTCCCCTTAAAATAAAGATTAATATCTGCAGACCTTGCAGAGCAGAACACAACTGGTCTTCATTTGCTTCCTATCAGCTGGGAAATGTTGTTGTAGATTTGAACGCTAAATCACGTTCTCTTTTATCTGTGGGCAGGGTCAGAGGTCACTATTGTGACCCACTGTTGTGTAAGACATGAGGTACCTCCGTTCTAAATCATCGTAAGGGAAGCAAAGAGGTGGGAGGTGGTCTGTTTGGCCTTCAGCACACACGCCGCACTTTCTGTGTTTAACCTTCCAAACACAGTCATCACTGCAAGCTGAGACGAACTCCTCACTCCTGAACCCTGTGATAGCTGAATTCTTCACTCCTGACATTACTCCTCACTCCTGAACCCTGCAATAGCTGAATTCTTCACTCCTGACATTACTCCTCACTCCTGAACCCTGCGATAGCTGAATTCTTCACTCCTGACATTACTCCTCACTCCTGAACCCTGCGATGGCTGACTAGCATGACTAGCGTGGCTGTGTGGTGACGTCAGGAGAAAGGGTGATCATTACGTACCGTCTCATGTACTGCAGCACCAACCTGGAGACAGAGCGAAGATGTTAAGATTGTGCATTAGAAATACACTTTCATTAAATAAAATATATGCTAACTTGGTTAGGATTTGCGCTAGTTGCTAGCTAGCTTAGCAACTTAGTACACCAACAAGCTTAAATAATACACTAAACTCCATCATTTTCAATTGCTTTAGTGTAAATTTTGTTTTTATAGTGTTTAATTACAAAGTGTTATTACATTATTACATTGTAATTACAATGTAATAGTTACAATGTGTTTTTACATTGTAATTTCATTAATAAATTATGTGCAATTATGTTATTACGTTATTATGTACATCATTAATATATATCATATACATCATTACATCATATTTATCAATATTCATGAGGACATCAACCCTCCTTTTTGCCAAAAACTAGAGGAGTAATATCCATTTTAAAGTGTGTAAATTCAAGACAGAAATGCACTGAGGTTGCAGTAGTAATGCAACAGGTGCAGTAGTGCCTGTCTGGGACTGCATACATGCTGTAGTAACTCAGTCTCCCTCTCTGTAAATATCACTTTAGTGTTGTTACTATCATTTCTGCATAAATACTGCATTGTGGTGTATGCGTTTGTAGAAATGTATTAGTAATAGTAAAATAGCAGTGCTAACAGGGTTGTTATTGGTGTTAGTATGTGCACACATTTGAACTCTAATCACAGTTACTGAGTTTCCTGCTGAACACTGAGTGTTTTGACGATCCTTGATAAGTGCTATACAGATAAACCTGCTTTGGAGCTACTGTGAAGTGGTCTAGCGGGTAACTGGTTTGCCTTACAAACATTTTGAGAGCTTTAGTCAGAGTTAAGGTTCTTGCAGTATCTCCCTGTATCTCACCCTCTGTCTCACTCTGTCTCACTCTCTCTCTCTCTAAGGTTTTTTGAGGTCTGGATCATGTTCATTTATACCCAACTCTGCATCCAGGCATGTGCTATGCATGCTGAGTGGTGTTAGCCGCCCAGTTGAATGTTTAACACATCACTGCGCTGTTATAGGTGAGACTAAATCAGCTCTTTATGATGTATGTGGCCCTAGAAAGGGGTCAGCTGCTCTAGAAGTGATGGACTGCTCTTCCTGTCAAAACTCCACTCCGCTCAAATAAGCTGAAGAGTGATCACACTACCAGCGTATAAATCTAAATCACCAGTGAGTAACCTTACCTTCACCTACAATAACAATACACTCATGACAGATGATGAGACCAGAATGCTGATTTGCTGCGCTCAGACGCGACACTCTGAGCCTTGCGTCTGGTTAATGGGCCTGAATGTAAGAACGTGAGTTTCCTTTTTGTATTTTGGGTTTTTTTTTGAGGAATCGGTTGGGCTTCCCGCTGGGTGAACCTTCATCACACAGTCCTCATCTACCTAGGCGAAACCTCCTGCAAGCGTTCAGCTCTGTCACAATGTTCCTTCCCAACCAAATACGCGGCATTACCTCATCTACAGAAAATATATGGAAGCAATTAGAAGAACTGAAGGAAGACTGGCTACCTTTCAGAACTTCTCAAAATGACCCATATGTGGAGAAATCAAATGCAAATTGGTATAAATGGCCAAGTATATACATTTAATTTCTCTCCAATCACTTGGAATCCACTGTCTTCATTACTTAACGTAGTAAAAAAAAAGTTATGAAAACATTTGGAGTTAAATTAATTAACTGTCTGAAGATTGTTTTATGGGTTACTGTTGTGAGGAGGTTAGATGTCAGAGTTTAGTGGTTCCACCCTCGGAATTCAAATCCTGGACGTTCTTGTGCATGAGAACTAGCTCGAGTGTATTAGGATCCGTAACCGTTAGCAGAGCATTTACGGGGTTCTAAACCAATTGTTATGGAGATAACAGTTACTGTGTGGATACGATATTAACTGACTCTGAATACAATCCATTACTTGCGCACAATTTCTCTTTTTCTCACAGTGCAACTGTAAAATGAGATCACCCTTGGTGTTACATTATAAGATGTACAATAGCTTTTTTTGTCCTTAATCAGTAAGGAGAATGGGTCAAAAGCCATCTTAAATGACTAATCATAAATGACCTTTGGCATGGATTGCCTCGATACAGATCCTATTTACTGTTTACTGGGGTAGTTCACAGTTGCACAGTGGCCACAACCATGTTCTAGTGGTTATATGAACTTGTGTTTGTCCTTTGGAAATGGCGGTGGTATTTAATGTCTAATTTACAAGAGTTTATGAGCACCATGCAGCTTATCAATGGAGCAACAGCTGTATATTAGATTTAAAATCTGTACTGTAAAAATACATCACACGTGGCAGCATTACGAGCGGCCCCACAGACGCCCAGTCTACCACTGGCTGGAGGTCAGTTTTACTGAGTGTTACAGTGATTGATGTGGTTAGTGGTACTGATCCCAGGCCTGTTAGATCACACTCAGCACATCGGCACTCTGGCTAGGGCTAAGTTGAGCGTGTGTGTCATGGCTGCGACCCCACAGCCAAAGCAATGAGCACCATAACTCATTTGGATTTTGCATTTTAAGAGGGTTTAAGAGTGGCAGGGAGCGGAGGTGCTGAAACGCGGTGAGGTTTTCTGAGCAGCTGGCCACAGCAATTACTCCCAGTGACAATGCAGAGCCTCAGCCAAAGGTGATGAAGTTCAGTCCCGTTCTAACAAGAGGCTCACGTGAGGAATCGCACGCAGCCCGGCAGAGGCCCCAGGCAAACAGTGGCCATTAAAGCTGCTCTCAGATCGCCCTCTGATGCCCATTAAAGCTGCTCTGATCAGCCTCTAATAGTCTTTAGTCTGCCGTGTTTGTTGACTTTGGTGTTCGGTTCTACGCTGCTCACATTTTCTGTAATTACAGAGCATTGTGTTGACTTTTCCCAAAGAGCTTAAGTGCCCCAGTCCACTCAGCTGTTCCTGGATCAGTTTTGTTATTGTGTGGACCTCTCCGTCCTGCTCATTTCACACATAGTTGAGGATGGTTTTGGACGGCTTGCCTGAGAGAGGTTACCACCAGCACTTCATTAGCAGAACTTTCAACATATATTTTGGTATGTTGATTTCATTTTTTTAAGATCAACATCAAGACATCATTAAGAATAATTTTTAAATCATTCTAATAGTGTTTCAAAGTAAATGTTTTCACACCTGTCTTGCTTGGTGTTTTGACTGTTATGTGACTGTTGATTGAAGAAATGTCTCTCATTCTTGCCTCTATGTTCATGAAAGTTGGAGATGTGTTTTGGCCATGGTGAAGTGTGAATATTGCTCTTTGTCAGTATTTTCACGTGGCGAATTTTTAACCCAGCCACCTGCAAAAGACTGCATTTCACAAAGGATATTCAGTTCACCCCCCCAGAACCATGTTCACTATAGCAACACTATAGTGTAGACATTCAGAAACAAAACTCTACATTATTCCAGCATGAGGCTAGATCCACCTTCTATAGAACTTCTATAGAATCATTTACATTTACATTTATGGCATTTAGCAGATGCTCTTATCCAGAGCAACTTACAAAGTGTGACTGTATCACTGTTGCAGAAACCAGTATCAGACACTCTGGTGTGCCATCAAAGCATGGCATTGTGGGTAACTTCCGTCGCTGCTCGTGATGTTGGGGCTGTCTCAGTGACTTAATACTGAGAGATGCTGCATTCTTTCCTACAGTCCTCTCCATGGTGATATGCCCCGCCCCTAAATGCCTGACAGCAACCGTGTTGACAAAACAGCATTTAACAGCACGCACTGCTGGGGCTATTTACCCAAGGCCGGGGGGCCAGTTACACAAAAGAACTCTTACAGTACGGGTCAGCACATCTCAACAGCCACACCGATTCTCCCCGCTTCTTTTGTTCAGCGGAGAGCATCATGTCCATGCCACCGGCTCTTTATGGTGCAACCACACCAACCTCTCGCCCCCCTGGACACTCCTCCTCTAAGCTGGGCTGTTCTCGCAAAGCATCTTTCACCGGGGGGGGTGTGGGAGGTGGCCTAGGGTGGGAAGGGGGGGGGGGTGTAGGAGGTGGCCTAGGGTGGGAACGGGGGGGGGGGGGGGGGGGTGGGAACGGTGGGGGGGGTGTAGGAGGTTGCCTTGGGTGGGAACGGTGGCCCCAGTGACGCCCGCACGCTTCCTGTGGTGATCTGTGCCCTTATCGCCAACGGGAACCTCAGCCACTGAGTGTCGAGCTAATGAGGGGCTGTTGGTGTGCGTAACCAAGGGCAACCTCGATCTTTTAGGGCTCACTGTGGCGCCTCCGCTCAGGCCAGAGACGTGCGCGGATCTCACGCTGAGTTTGACCTCTGACCTCTCCGCCCCCGTTGTCTCTTAATCCCGCCTTTTACAGAGGTCAAAAAGGGGTCAGTCTAGCTTGGGTACCAAGACGCCAAGTTGTGAAGGAATCTGAAATGACCCGGATCAGAAACTTCAGCAGTTTGAAGCGGTTGTGATGAACTTCATTGAAAAGACAAAAGGGTCCAAACTAAGATCTAAATCCATGTGTAAACTCTAAAAACAGGGATGAATCATTTCTGTGTTTTCATTTAAAAAATAAGCTGATTGTAATGAAGCAATACGATCCCTCGATTTCCCAGCACAGAAATGTTCTTCTCTCCACTTAATAACATCATAGACCTGTTTAAAACTGCCCACCTGCAGGAAGTAAATGGTAAATTAACTTATTGTAAAGTCATTTACAAAAACAAAACCCATAATATGTGGGTCACATTGACGTGCTCTGATCAAATTACACTAAATTCACCACACTTAACTGAGCAGCTCATATTTGCCATTTATATATACAACCTAAAAGAAAATCACTATTGATACACATGCAGTGTCTTATTAATGACGCTCTTTATTTTTGGTAATGATCTGCATTTCAACACGGTCCCTTTTAAAATGTTCCATAATGGAGATGTTGAAGGCTGGTGTGGAGAGTGATGTTTGTGCACTATTAACCAGAATCTGCTCTGTGTAATGTAAGGTAGAGCAGACCCATTTCAGGCAGAGCTGCAATGCTCTGGCTGACCAGCAGAACTGATCTGATGGCTTCATGCATACCGGAACCAAACCCAGCAGCCTGGTGTTGGGCCTCTAGTGCTGCTCTAAGCCCACAGTCATATGTCCTGTTAACAGGACTCATGTCATGTGTCCTCTCACTCATCACTCAGGCCCCCCTGACAGAGGGAGGACAGGGACGAATGACCCTCCAAGCCCCCCAGCAGCAGCGGTCCGAGCTGGGCAGGCCACTGGCGGAGGTGTCCTGGAGTCTGCTGACAGGCTGGGCTCCTGGTGCAGAGGCAGAACTCTCCTGAGCAGGGTTACCAATTCCTTTCCTAATATCATACCAGCCATGGATGAAAACATTCACTAGCATACACGCATGTGATCACACACACACACACACACACACACACCTCATCTTGAGTTTGTTCTCGAGGGCGAGCGACCCGTCTAGACGAAGTTATATCACAGCTCAGAGAGGACGTCAGCTGGTAGACGACTCCTCTATGGGCTGGAATCAAAGTCCACATCTCAGGAGGCATTAGCCACCTTCCCTGACTGACACCCAGCCCAGGGGCTCAGCGGGCAGAGCCTGTAGACACTGGGTCCAGTGTGGCTGCCCATTGGTCTGCCTGGTTCTGCTTGGACCGATCTGCAGTGATTTGTGCTCATGCTGCTTCCGTCTCAGCAGTTCACAGATGATCTTGTGGGGAAGCGTTTTCATCACCACACACACGACCCCAACCGCTGTCCTTGGCCTGAGGACAATGATACAACAAAAACCCTTATGGCCCTGCCACAGCCTGACAGGTATACAGCCCTGCACCGTAGTGGGTGTGGAATTTGCACCGCAGTGCGCTTGAATCATTAAACCCCACTCAGAAAACAGGCTAATCACGCTAGCATGCCTTCACACAGAGCAGCAGTCAGCTGTAAACAGACTGGGGCCATAAAAGTGCCTGACAGGCGAATGTAATGATAATTGCGTCGTTTAGCAGGCCTCCCAGGGTGCTCGCGTGCTGTCTGTGGGCTGGCGGGGTTCCCGCGGCCGCAGGCCTGCGCTCCACCGTGGGCCTCCACCAGGCCAGAGCTCCAACTCCACCCAAGGGCTCCATGTTAACCCTTCACCTTCATTCAGGTCACAGGTTCAGGACATGAGAGACCAGCAACGTTAACCATAGCAGCAGATTCCTGACCCTGCTCCACATCCTTTTTATCAGAGTCTCATTCCATAACTCTCCTCCTATGTTGCTGAAGAAGTTGAACTGAACAGTCTCGCCCACGTTGCTGGAATAATGGGCCATTAAATGCTGAGCGATGCGGGCAGTGCCAGACTTGAGGTTTTCCTGGCAAGGCAGCGAAACAGAGTACGGTGGAATATATTTAAAGCCTTTCCCAGTGCTTTAGTATGTTAAGTGTCTGATCTTTCACCTTCAGTCTGAAACACAGCAAGTGTCAGATGATTTATACCAACGTCAGGCCTAATAGTCATAAATTATTATTTGTTCAAGAATTTAAATGAATGACACCAAAGCAGATCTGTGCAGTTAAAGTCATTCCTGGACTGGCATTGCACGACGGCACTTTAGTAAAAGAATAAACAACAACTAGACTTCAATGAACTTTGTAAAGATTCTTTAATTAGTCTATAAATATTTCTTTTTTAAATTCAGCATACAAAAATGATAGTATGTACATCCACAGATAAGTGGTTTATGATGTGGCATTGAGTATGGTATCAGTGTAACAGCAGGGATCTGCACACCAGATAAAAATGTAACAGAGTAACGTTAAGCTTACGGTCACTTACAGTCCTGCGTTCTCAGTGAGGATATATAGGTAAATGCAGGTATTCTCCCATTAAAATCATATTCATAAACTACTCAGACTGACACACACAGAAGCCATTTCACAGTTCCATATCCGTGAGCTGTAATAAAAGATTCCACATCCAGAACTTTGTACTGGGCTCTTTCTTCTTTTCCCAGTCCATCACACTTTTTGGACTGTACCAAGACGTACAGTACCATCTGATTCCATTTCAGAACTCCAGTCCCTCGCAACTCAGAGAGAGGATTTCATCAAAACTTGGAACTCATTCAGTTCCTCTTCTGTTCAAAGGAGAACTCAAAGTCACCGTCTCACCAGAGAAGGTTGACGGCACCGTTAATGCAAGAAGCCAGCAATGTAGAACAAAATAAACTCGTGATCCAGATATGAGACCAAATGTAGTTTTGAACAGCCTATAGGACGGAGGCCTTTGCAGAGACAGTCTGTACAAAAAGCAGGTACTGTCACACCCGCGTAAACCCGTGCTCGTCTTTAAACAATCAAGTCCAGAGTCTGGGTTGAAGTTTCATTAATAATATTCATAAGGCAAAAATAAACAATTCCTCGAAAATATACAAGCCAAAAAAAGCTTAGGACAAACGTAAGCCTTCTTTGTCACACAGTGCTTTGGTTCTGTGGCCCAGGGAAATTAGGTCGGTTAGGTTCTTGGGTTCTAGGAAATCACAACTCCGCCTTTACTCAAACTTTACTCAAACCAAAGTTCTAGATTTTGCAGCCAAAAGTACATGGGACTGGCACTGGAACTCTAAAACTCTACAACTGTGGGACAGAAACAGATTTGCCAGAAAGTTCTGGAGCGCCGGCGTGTTGAAAAAAAAAAAAACAAAATGCATCAAATCTGAAAAAAAACAAACAAACAAAAAAAAAGAACCCCAAACTGCAAACATGGCTGTAGAAGTCATGGCTGAGGGCCACAGGCTGTAGGAGAGGCAGCGCCAGGTGGAGGGCAGACAGCCACCGGCCCCGGGTGGAGGGCAGACAGCCACCGGCCCCGGGTGGAGGGCAGACAGCCACCAGCTCCGGGTGGAGGGCAGACAGCCACCAGCTCCGGGTGGAGGGCAGACAGCCACCACCCACGCTGACTCATTTACACACGTATCTCTCCACCGTCCTATTGCACTTCTTGCAGGTGACGTAGCAGCACCAGTGGTACTTGCAGTGACAGCGCTCCACCACGGTCTCCGTGTATGGGTTGTAGCCCCGCCCACAGCACATCAGGTCACAGCTGTCGCTGCCGCTGGACGTCTTATTGCACTGTCTGGAGCGGAGAAAGAGAATCGGTTAAACTGGCACGCCTCGCCACACAGCTCTTAACCACAGAGAAGGCAAAGTAAGTGGAAAGTAATTAGATGTCTTTAAAACAAGCCACGCACACACACACACACACACTCACACACGCAAAATTACCAAACTTCTCACTACACGCTAGCAGATTCTCCTCACACTGTATGGAAACTCCCAGGTACAGGCGGAGGCTCCCATTCCATCCCCCACCCTGAAGCACCACAACGTCCATGAGGAGGAATTTGATTTGTATCCAGGGAAACATTTCACTTGGTATTTCAGTCCAGCAGACCTGCACTCTTCTGGCTCTTTATCCGTGCCCAAGGCATCTAAAGTGAGCGGAGAACAGCCCTGCCATAAATCACGCTCCGTACACAGAGGGTTCTGGCCTCTTCACAACCCTCACCGTAAGTGTATTGTTTTATAATTGTGTGGTGTTAATGGCCTGTGTGTTGAGAGAGAGGCAGGGAGCATGGCTGCTGGGGAGGAGAGGTGAAGAATGGCGTTATTTAAAACCGGGACAGAGCTATTACTCACATACACTACAGCCCCTCTCACCCTACGCCCACGAGAATAGAACAGGAGGAAAGGGCGTGAGCTCCGTGAGACGAGACTGTCACTAATTGGCTGGAATTAACGTGTGAAGCATTCTAGAACTCAAGAGTTCTAGAACTCAAGTCCTGTTGTCTTCGGGACAGCAGGACACGATTCTAGAACTGAAGCTGGACGTTTACGCTATTACTCGTTGGTCTTAGTCTGTGAAGATCGCCTTGTAGTGCGTGTCTCCAGCTGGTGGATGAACATTCTCAAATTGTTCTCACATGGGTGCAGCTGTAACTCAGACGTCTAACTGGACTCTAATGAAAACATCCCATAATAGCGCTGCGGTTCCCATCAGAGATGCGAGGGCCCCAGGGCGCGTGGAGAGTGGAGGTGCTGGTCATCCCTAAAGCCTCTAGAAGATCTGTCCCACTTTACTTTAAATACACTCCTTGTATTAGAGGGGAGACTGTGACATGTTGCCAGCCTGTGCCATATAGAGACGCGTGCTGAGTGAGTGTTAGATGTTCGGCGAGAGATGGACTGACATGTTCACTCCAGTCTGTCAGTCTGTGTCCTTCTGCATCAAATCAGATCGTATGTCTGCTCTGTCAGGAACACGAGCTAAAGCAACACTCATGCTAAATTTATCCAAAGGCTCTCTAAGACACTGGGAAAGCCAAGATAATGGATTCACGGCCTGTTTAGATGGCTCAACACTCGTGTGACAGAGAATCAGGAATGGGTGTAATCGGGCCTTAATGGGTTTCAAATGTCTCCAGTCCCATGTGACTCTCTGAGACAACCACCAGCCCGGCCACGTGTCACACGTGGCAATGCCAGCATTACTTAAAGGTTACAAAAGGCAGGCCTGCCTTGTGACTCAGAGCAAAGCACAAAATGTATGAGCCAAGGGTACATAACTCCCTGTGTTAGTCTGGCCTGCGGACGTGCTGTCTGAGCTGGGCGCACTAGACCTCCAGAATGTCTTCAGGTTATCAGTGAGAGTGGTGGCCTCATGTCCTGTACTGAAATATGCACCCTAGAGGAACCAGACTGAGCTACACAGAGGTTTGTGGGCATCAGGTCCATGGTACTCAGACACGTTAGAAGTAGTACGACTCCTTACGACGTCGTAAACCAGTTTCACCATGACTCTGTTTGAGTGCCAGGCGTGTAAAGGGCCTTTCAGGAAACCTTCCGACACAAGGCACGTATGAGAGAACAAATGAATTCAAGTCGCCTACAGCCACAGCTGCTTCATCTGATTTCCAGGCCGTGTTAACCGAGCCCAGTAAGAAGCTGGCAGTCTGTGTTCGTTGTTAGTGCCTTAATCTCGGTTTCCTGTGAGAGCCGGTATCAGTGCAAGACGCTTGGCTCCCCAAATAGCTGCATTACTCCAGACACACTGAGATATGGCAGAGAGGGCACAGTCACTGCAGCCATGTAATACACACACACACACACACACGGGCATATAGCTCCCTCTTGCTTTATCAGAATGGGGCCACGACTGAGTGAAAGAAACAGAAAAAAGATTCAAAGGCAGAGAGACTCACAAACACTGGTTATGTGAGAAATGTAAATTTTTCCATGTTTGAATGGACAATAAATAACTCAAAAGAATAATAAATAAACAATCACAAAAAATACTCCAATAACTGCATAGCAGTTAACTGCCAGGCACACCCTCTTAACCAAAATCACAAACTCCCAAGCAACCCCACTGATGAAAACCAACGGTTAATAAAAACACGTCCCAGTTGTGAACAACGCCACGGCCCTGACCGGACGGAGAGCGGAGGAATCGGAGAACACGCGGCCATGTCTGTGCGGGACGCGGGAATGTCCTGCTGCTCACCGGTCCTGTGTGCCCACCGATCCCATTTTCTCATTGCGGCTACAGAAGTCCGGCGAGCTGTGCAGATACACCAACTCGTTGTCCCGCACCGGCCGGATGTCGATGTCTTTGGGCACCAGCTGCTTGCGTGCGCCCACGGGCCGGTGCACCACCTTGGTGGCAGACAGGTACTTGGCCTTCAGGTCCATGGCGATCTCCTTCAGGTCCTGTAGGCCTCGCCAGCACGTGCGTATGGAGCAGGAGCCTGAGACGCCATGACATTTACACTTCATGACCAGAGCGTCTCTCAGGGCCTGGGACGACAGCAACGGGACAAAAATCACGTAATAATACAAGATATGTTTCTAATAATAATAATAAATATTGAGAAAAAAATTTAAATAATGTGCCATATTTGTCAATTGTGATTTTTCACCGCAACCGAAATTTGTCCTCCACTTTTTACCAATCTGTGCATTATCACTTTGTTTATTATTAAAAACATTACATTTTTTATTATGATCCTTTCATACAATAATGTATTTGTATTTACACTCCACCTGAAACACCTGCAAATGTATATTTTGTCCATAAAGAACTTACAGTATATATATTTTTTATTATATAATGAAAAAATTTAATAATTTTTAAAATATGTCACTCAGTGTGAAATGTACACAGATTTCCTTATAATGTTTTTACTGCCATTTTCATGAAGGAACATTGGGTTAAAATTTGTTTAAACATATAAACGTATTTGTATAAACGTTTAAACGTGATGGGGATAAGTATCTTATGTAAGTATGTGACCCGTGGGGTTTATTGCAGGTCATGGGGGGGGTTAGTACCTGTCTTCCCACTTCACTGTTGTGCAGGTGCATCAGTTTGTTGGTGGGTAAACCCGACTTCTTTTTCATCTTCATGGGCGCGTCGGCGAACTTGGAGCCCATGAGGAGGCCATAGTGCAGGTTATCAGCACAGCCTCCCCACCTGTAGCCCGGCTCAGGGATCTCACCAGGGATCGGACCGCAGGAGCAGAGCCTCAGATCCCCGGTGGTACACGCTCGAGCTATAGTGTGGCTGATGGCTGCAGCAGACAGAGCATAAACAAACGCAGACTCCCGTGTTCCTGAGAGAGAGAGAGAGAGAGAGACAGAGAGAGAGAGAGAGAGAGAGAGAGAGAGAGAGAGACAGAGAGAGAGAGAGAGAGAGAGAGAGAGAGAGATGATATTAATAGGAGAACAAAGTGGGTCCTAATGAAGAGTCAGAAACACAGTGACAGCAGCACTAACACGGATCTCTGTGCACCGGCCAATGACCCAGATTAAGGAGCAGAATCGTCCAGCGGTCTGTCAGCACTGGCTAACGTGTGGGAAGAGAGGAAACTCGTCTGGACCTCCTAAGTGTCGAATGCTCCCCTGAAAGCACCACTGAACGCAGGTGACTCGGGTTTTTGGGGGGCTTAACACAACACACATGATCTGCCATAATGGCAGCAGACTCAATATTCTGTATCATCTCCCAACTTATTACAAAGTGTTACAGTTTCACCCAACTGAATTCATTTCTACGAGGCCGTTTTAACACTCCAGGGGCCACTGGTAGGTGTGTTTTTTTATTCCTCCTTCCAGAAACCACATACTGTACTTATACCACATACAATTTTTGCTTTAAAAGTTAGTGGAGAATTCAGAGTAGTTACTGTATAATATCCCTCTAGATGGATCACTATGAGAGGCTAAAGCTCTTTGCAAGCAATTAATTACAGTGACCGATGTTGGATCCACTCTACACAGAACGTGTGACCTCTGCTCAGCCCTGCAGCTGTTAATTTGATTGGTGAGTCTACTGTGGAGGTTAGACACCCACTAGAGTAGCAAGCTTGTAACAGCACCTGACCGGCATGTAACAGCCTGAAAGGCAATACAGTGTTGAACTTCAAACATACACAAAAACAAGAGGGGGAGGGGTGAAAGTTCTCTTTAACTTTTCAATTTTTAACTTACAACAATTCATAAATGTTCATGTTCTCAGTTGTAAGTTGCAAACGGAGAACACACAGCCCATAACAATGTAGGCATGAGAGAGACTGGTGGACAGACGTAGTCCATCTAGACCCACAACAGTGGCAGATCCTTGTCTGCCCCGCGTCTGCCCCGCGTCTGCCCCGCGTCTGCCCCACGTCTGTCCCGCGTCTGTCCCGCGTCTGCCTTGTGTCTGCCCCGCGTCTGTCCCGCGTCTGTCCCGCGTCTGTCCCGCGTCTGTCCTGCGTCTGCCCGCGTCTGCCCGCGTCTGCCCCACGTCTGCCCCGCGTCTGCCCCACGTCTGTCCCGCGTCTGCCCCACGTCTGCCCTGCGTCTGCCCCACACTGCCAGTTCTCTCACTCTCCGTCTGGACAGAATGGGCCGTATTGTTTGCTGCCACAGAAAACAAAGACGCTTCACACTCCGTCGCCGAGACGGGGGGCTGATCAAACGTGGCAGTGGAAAGTTGGTGAAGCTCTCTCTTTCAGGAGGACCAGAAGCTGAACTCTTTCATCCTGACACTCTTTAGCGGCCATTATGCGCTGCTCAAAGAGAGAGTGGGATGACGCCAAATTTGACGCCCTTCCTCTGACGAACCTGACGAACTCTGAACAATTAGACGGCCCCCGCGGGCGCAGAACGGCGTCGATATTGTAGACTCAGTAGGCGTGACACAGGGGATCAGTCTGGGGACATTTGAACTCTGGCATCTTAAAGCCGCACTGATGTGCACTGAGATTAAAAAACGAATCTCTTTGGGCATCGTGTTTCATCCCACCGTGTGCAAGGTAAAGTGTGTCAGCGATTTTCACCATTTTCACCAGCCATGCCCAAACAAAATCTCACCGCTGTGCGCCACTGACGCTTGAAAACACAGTAACATCTACGTTTATCCAGTGTGGCGGCTAGAGGCTCCTTGGGAACTGAACCCGTGATCCGTGTGTCATTAGCACCTTGCTCTGCATGTCCTGCTAGATGAGCTACTGAAAGAATCTGGAAGTGAGATGTGAGTCTGCGTGACTGGGTCTGCGTCTGCGTGACTGGGGTTGCGTCTGCGTGACTGGGTCTGCGTCTGTGTGACTGGGTCTGCGTCGGTGTCTCACCCCGCTCCAGGTCCGGGAGGTACTTGGGAGCGTCGATGGAGGAGCAGTTCCAGCGCATGTCGGAGAAGCTCTTCTGGCAGGTCTTCTTCACCTCACGCGCCGCCTGGACGATGACCTGCATAAGCTCCAGATTACTGCGGCACAGCTGGGCCTGTGAGGACACCAGGCCAGGCAACGTCTTACACTGCTGGGTCTTATTGATGTGCTCCATGGTCTGTGATAGTGCCCTAAACAAACATATGGGCAAGTGAATACATACATAAATATGTCAAGACGTTTAAATGCACATACACACGTGTGTGTGTGTGTGTGTGTGTGTGTGTGTGTGTGTGTGTGTGTGTGTGTGTGTGTGTGTGTGTGTGTGTGTGTGTGTGTGTGAGCGTGTCTTTGCATCTGACCAAATAGAGAAGGACTGAACTACCTGATTCTTTAGTCATAACCACAGTAAGCTCGACATTGTGAATTAGTTTCATATCATTATATGACCTTGAAGATGAAATACATCTAGAACAAAATACATTGAAGTACATCTAAAAACTGTAGGTCTAATAATGGAAATATCTGTTAATGAGTTTGTAATAAAGATACAGTAGAACTGCAGTAATATTCCATATAGTTTAAATTCCTTTCTTGCAAAAAAAGGTTTAGATTTGTAGCCACAGCTAAAATGCAGAACTTTTATCATGTAAAATGTGCTTTTTCTGAATGTATGCCAAAGGTGATTTACTTGTAAAACTATTCTTCCATGTCTAACATAGAGCTGAATAATCAAACAGTCTTAATCTCAAACAAATGCATGCAAACCCTGAACCCTACTCTCAGGGAATAATCTGTCAGGATTAGATACAGCGGAGGAAGTGAGGATTCTGGCATCATTAGCGGTGGTCTTTGGCACCCCACGGAGGAAGAAACACGACCATATACTGAATGCCAGTGGGAAGGAAGCCTTTGGTTGGCCGGCAGGTTTGGCTGGAGTTACAGCAGCAGTGTGGAGAGAAATTCCTGCAAAGAAACGGCAAGGCCTCCGCCTCTTACCACGGGAAGCTCTTCTGAAGCTTGACGCACCGAATAAAAACATCTACACAGCAAACATCCAAACTATCTGAGCCTACAGCTGGCAGAGGACCATAGAAATGGTATCGTCTCTGGTTGTTTTGGGGGGAGTTTTCTCTTATTCTCTCTCTCTTTCTCTCTCTCTCTCTTTCTCTCCCTCTCTTTCTCTCTCTCTGAGCCTTCGTGAGAACCTGCTTGTGCCTCTTGCACCTTTGTCTGTTTCAGATTAGGAGCAGGAGGCCGCCACTATATACTCCATGATAAGCTGTGACCCACAGACCCCCTTTTCCCTTACTATATACTCCATGATAAGCTGTGACCCACAGACCCCCTTTTCCCTTTTACACACTCACACACACACTCACACACACACTCACACACTCACACACACAGCTCTGTTACCCAGAGCTCACAGGTGTTTATGACAGCATGTGTTTTGGATTGTGCACTGTGCATTAGCGGAGTGCACGTGTCCGTTGGCTGTTCTGGTGTGTCACTCATGAGAGACGTTCCTCCACATTCCAGCTCTAGCAGCTGTACATTTCATATTCTTTGAAGTTACCAATAATCAAGACAGTTATAACTCTCAAGAAACAGTTTATATCTTACACACATGCCACAAAATACATGCAAATACAATTAATATTAGTAATTTATTTATTTTTTTTAGTGCAAGCCTGACAGACGTCCACGACAGACCCAACGGTGACTAATCCAAGCCAGAGTGGACATAAGTCGCGTTTGAAAACACCACTATATGGATATCTGAAAATGGCGCAGCGGCTGAACGACAGTTTCAGAGCGGAGAGCGCGCGAGATTCGGGACACTCACAGCCACCGGATCGCCAAGCACTGCTGCGACAGAAGCACGAGCGCCACGAGGCAGAGCGGGCGCGAGGGTGAAGCGCTCTTCATTCCGCTAAACTGGATCCAACTCGGTCAGGAAAAGGGCGATGCAGGTGCGCGTTCCGGCTCAACAGCTGGTTGGCATGGAGTTGCAATCAAACGCCAAAGGCCATGGCACGAGCTTCTTCTCTCTGTGCCTTTCCTAGTGAAAGAGTGGAATAAAAAAAGAAACACCCAGATGTTTATCTGAGACGGTAGAGACCTTCAGAGAAAAATTTCAAACAATAGTCTGGATTTATGGTTAGTACAGCAACATAACCGTTGTGCATTATACACTTCCACCTGTTGGAGAAATACGTGAACACGTGTCTAGTTAATTTGGACACTGTAAAGAAATCTATATTTCTTTAATTGGCTTGAATGCGCACACACACGTGTTTTAGTTGAGGGCGCCTACATATGTCCGATAGACGTGTATAAGTCTCACAAGCCAGAAAATGTTCTTTTAAATAACTAATGCAATAACTAACCCGTAATTCTACGTAATAGCCGTAATAGAAATTTGAATTTTCTGCCTCAAAATATACATTTTCTTTACATACTTTATGTGTTTTTACATATTCTGAGGTTTTGTTCATATTATATGTGTTTCGGCTGTAATGAATTCGACTGTAAGAAAACAAAGGAATGTTTTAATTGGTAAAGTTTCTATATAATAAGCTATTTGAACATCTGATTTTTAGTTTTTGGTTCTTGTTGAAGTACATGGTTATTAAACAAACCCAACATTCAGCAGCTGCGCGCTTTCTACGTTCGGAGATGCACGCGCTTCAGTCTTTAGGCCGTTCTGAATTATATGGAAGCCTAATTTATTTTGCAGTTGATGCATCCGCATACATTATCAGTATTATAACAGTATAATGAGTATATAATCAGTTTTATATACAACCTTGTTGTTTAGAGTCTTGGGATAAAATGTATGAAATCTGAGTTGGTGCAGCCTGTAGATTAATCTGTTCACTACTGTACTAATGACCCATAGGCAAACATCTCCATAAGCAATTATGCATATTCTTCATAGCTCTCATGTTTTTGCATATGTCTCGTGGCGCTTTGATGCGGATCACAACGCCAGCTAATTTAACCGTTTAATGATTACTTTATGTGTCTATTACCCATAAACTTCCAAAAGAGCAATTGTAAAACTTCCATAAAAAGTTATTTTTCTATCTACTTATGAAGCTGTATGCTGTTCTTGAACTTTTTTAGTCTTCCCTTTGGAACTATTTAAAGGTGGTTAAATAAACTATGATATGATTACATTTACCAGACGTTTCCCAAGTTTAGGCATGTCCCGTAGCCTGAATACGCAACTGTTCTGTGAAATTACTGCCCGGTCAGTTAACTTGCATCACGAATCAGAAAGTCTAAAGCGAATTTGCCTTCATCCAGCTCTAAAAATAGGCTATAACAAAAATAGCTTGTGCAAACAACCGAAAGCAGAAGCAGAAACAACAGTAGAATCAGAACCTATCCAGCTACCCTTTAAAGTGTCATTGCTAGAAACCAAAATCTTGACTCTAAGGAAAGAGACATTAACTTTCATCCTCACCTTTCTCTATCAAATACAATCTAAAGGAAGGAATTTATCCGATAGGTAATCCAAAATGTATCCTTACAATCCGGTTACACCTTTAAAATATAAAATGGTTTTTCTTTAATCCAGTCTTCGATCGAGAAAATTCCAAAGGAAAACAATCATCATTTAACAATCCAGAGGTAGTCTAGTACGCTCGCGCGCTCTCGTGGGTCTTGGTGGTGCAGCTCGCGCTGTGGAATGTGTTGGACTGACGGTGTGGGTTCAGCTCGAGCTTATATGTGCCCGTGCGCCACTTTGATCTCGCAGTGATGTCAGGAGCGATTAGCATAACAAAGTGGTTACGGCTCTGAAGCAAAAAAAAAAAAACATTAAGTATATGATCTGCTATACTCGCACTTATTTCCTTGGGATATGTGCAGAGTCTGGGTTCATATATGGGCTGCTTGTTTCAGGCCTGTTATTGTAGGCTACATAAAATATCAGCTTTGGATCTATCAGTTCTAGCACGCCGAGACCGCTGAATTCACCCACAGCTGGAAATATCTCGAAAATACTGTAGATACGTCGTGTAGAATAATGCGTGCCGTGCGGCGGTGCGCCAGGGTTTCCACGCGTTTCCATTAACTATGTTGTATGCTGTCCTTGCGGGCTAGTCTAAAAACAAGGCAGGACTCCAAGCACGCTAATAATGATTTCAGCATGACGAAAACGTATCGCTGCACGGTTTATATTAACCCGCACAGAACAATGGGCCTATTACCCCGCGCACCATAGATTTGTCTTCTATAATATTCCCCTTTGCGTATTATAGTCGACATTTTAGCAAAGATATTTCCTACGTTTTGTACGGGAGCTACTTAATTACTTGTTTATTGATGGTCCATCAATAGGATCACACGGTCTTGGTCAGGAGCACATTAATATTTTTGATTGCTAACAAGACTGAGTGAGTGCTGAACAAATATTTTTATAGAACAAAAAATAGACCCAATAAAATATGTTCACGCATTATGCCGTTCGCCAAACTAAATTATCCAGTTAATATTTTTACCTTCTAAGGTAACTATCATTTAATATAGTATCTGCTACTATTAAAGTCAAGATGTTCTTTCGCCATGTGCTTTACTGATTAACTTGGTTTTCTGGTGTGAGAAGCGTCCTGCGGGGAAATCCGTAACACGCGCCACTTTCTCCTTTTTAACACCTTCCTAACTCCACCCTTCCTAACGCCACCCTTCTTAACGACACCTTCCTAACGCCACCCTTCCTAACGTTAATTAGTAGGATTAGTAGGATATTATACAGAATAGTAGCTCAAAGCTTACAAAGTGTGTGTGTGTGTGTGTGTGTGTGCGCGTGCGTGTGCGTGTGCGTGTGTGTGTGTGTGAGAGAGAGAGAAACAAAGAGTTTCCTATAACATGTTTCATGTATTACTATGTAAGACATGTCCTGGAATGTCATACAAATTACATATCAGATTTCTGAGGGGTATTTCTAGTTAAAATACTAGTTAAAAATCAATGTGTGAAGTAATAATAATAATACATTTTATTTATAATACACTTTATATTTCAGAGAAATCTCAAGTCCTGAGCAGTTGTAACTAGAATCCTAATACCTGAGGGTTGTATTCAGTTTGTCTCTGATATCTGCGTGAGCAGGTACATTTTTCCAACCAGCCCCAGACCAAACTGCTGCTGGCCCATAGCCGCTGCCCTGTGGGGCTTGTGTGACCTCTGATCTCTTTTACAACCAGTGCAAAACCACGATGATCTTACAGAGATTTACTCCGCACGACGTGAGAAATAGGAGCAGAGCTGGAGTCTCTACCCAAAGCGATGGGAAAGCAAACACAAGCATTGTTGCCCCAAACGCACACGCCACTCTGGTGTTTACATGTGACGCCCTTATTAGAACACAGCCTGCTGCACCCGGGTTAGGCCTTTATACCCCGCACCACAGCACGAGTTCAAACGTTTGTCTTGAGCTCAGACCTGCCAAGTCCACGCTGAGCACTTGTCTCGTTTACGTTTCTGCCAGACTGGAAAAGACGGTGACTTTGACAGAACTGCTCGCTTATACTGTTTGATGACGGAAAGTGATATTTGATAATCTAAAGGCCTCGGCCCGACCGCCGTGCGCATGTGAATGGACAGAGCGCGCAGAGGTGAGAGAGTAACACACACACATACACACACACACCCGGCCTGCGGGGAAGGTGAGAAGCACCCAGTGACGGTGGAGTGTGAATGTCCGAGGCCTCTGTACGGCGGCCCGGGTGAGACAGGAACATTCTGAGCTCCCGAGAGTGTCTGAGGCAGTGACACTCGGGCTCTTAATTCCAGACGCTGGCTTTGATCTTCTCTGCCACGCAGACCTGGAGGAAACCTTGGGCTCTGTACACGGGCACAGCAATCCAGACCCGCTTGAAAAACCCAAAATACGAAACAGAAAACACACATATTCCAAATGAGGAAGTATTCTGGGTTTTTAGAAAATACCTGCTCCAAAGCAATATATATATATATAGTAATTCAATAGTCATAGTCAAGAATAAATAGATGTTATATATATATATATATATATATATATATATATATATATATATATATATATATATATATATATATATATATATATATATATATGATATTTTGATGGCATAGACTTCTTCATCCCAGCACATGCTCTACAGCGAGAGCACTTTGTTGTTTATGATAGGAGTTTGGTTGCCGTGGCTGTGGTGAGATATTTGGTCCTTTTATCTACGGCATCAGAGACCCAGATGCTGCATTCACTCCGACACGTTTCCCAAAGCCAGAGGGGCTGCGTGTTTACGCTGAGCTGGACGCAGCTCTGGAAGAACATGTTCTGTGGAGATCTTCCTCCTGAGGTTTTTACTCCATTTCCAGCTGCCGTGTGTTTTAGTAAAGGATTCTCGGGCAGAATCAGAAGAGAGCCATTCCGACTTGCCACCCACATGTTCTGATCCACATTGTTAATGAACTGGGCTTAACAGGGCTGACTATTTCCCACACTTTCGCTAGGCTGAGTCGCCGTAGTTCAGACCTGCTCTGGTGCTACAGCTGACCTTCTGGATTTAGAACGACACCACATTATAGCTGAGTTTCCCCTGAAAAACTACTGTTGGACCACAGAAGTTCATTTCTATGTTAAAAGGAATCAACATCACAGAAGTGTGAAGTACATGAATTGCATACTATATAAAAAGTAACTCTGTTTCTGTCAGCTCTGCCCTTTCGGTTTGTAGTTGGGGTTATCTGCGCTCTGGGTAACGTAGCTGTAGAGTCCACATAATTACAAACACTCGGACTGACCAGGGTCATATCACATTTCTCCCAAATGTGGCCTTTCTTTCAACAAATGTAATTTCTTCATTCATCAGGACCTCCATGGCTTTGTCATAAAAACAAATTCCATATATATTGCCACAGTAGACTGTTGATGATTCCACATTCTCTCATGTATGTCCAATAAACACAGCACCACAGAAGCTGCACTTTTATTTGCTTTTCATTAAAATGTTCGTCAACTATTTACAGTTTGGCTATTTACAGTTCAACTATTTACAGTTCATGTCAGGGTTTTTTTGTTTTGACATGCATGTCAAATGAGCTGAGACACATAATAAATACGTGTGTGTGTAAAGGGTTTATAATCACATATGTTCTACTTCAAATACTTAAACACTTTTCCACGTGGATAACATTGAGCTTCATGCTGTGACCACCCAGAATTAGCATCATAACTAAAACGGGTGATCAATTCAAAGCCCAAAGCATTGTTCCAGCATGTTAAATGTTTAGTCAGCCAATTAAACAGAAAAAAGCCCACAGTCTTCAGAGGGTTAAAAACACAAATGCATAAAATACAGAAATCAAAGAAAATCAAATATTAATCTTGATTTCGTGTCTTGTTTAAACGGTGCCTTTGCTCCTCTGCCACAAACAGAGCCAGAAGGAGTGTGTGTGTGTGTGTGTGTGTGTGTGTGTGTGTGTGTGTGTGTGTGTGTGTGTGTGTGTGTGTGTGTGTGTGTGTGTGTGTGATGCAGCCTTTTCTTGCTGTGATTGAAAGGCTGTTGCTGACTGACTGTTTGAGCTGAGGGGATATACATCATTATAGCTGCGGCAACAATGTGCCTTTTCAGTTTATTTAGGTAGGGATGGTGCTTTCTTTTGAAATGTTTTTAAATTGCTCTTTTATTGAACAATTGAATTAAATAAAACCCAGGACATGGAGAGATGCCACAAAGTGATTGGGTACATTTCAAATACCTTAACATAAACATTTATCTGTGAGCAAGTTATTTATTTTTAGATGGTATTTGTATGCGCAATCAAAGTTGAAAGAGTGAAACTGACATTTGCTTACAGCGTTTGATTGCTTTGTTTGTATTACTATTATTCTGATCTCTCACTTTTTACTCTTGATTGTCCCTTATTTCTGTTATTGGAGTGAATGTTTTTCCTGTGTGGCTGTATGAGCGGTGGAGCTGTAAGATGTGTGTGTGTGTTCTCAATCTCTCCTCTTGTGAAAACACAGGAGAGTCCCTCTCAGCAGGAGAAGACACAGAGAAAACGTTCAGTGTCCAATCCAGGCCTGTCAGAAGGCAGTCTGGACGTGTTCTTCAGAGGCGGCCATTTGTTTGAGGGCATCTCTCCGTCTTTGCTTTGAGCTCTCTGCTGCCTTTCATGTACCAGATGGGAGTCTAAAGAACAGGCCAGGGCAGCCAGTGGCGTGTCCCGCTGTCGGGAGAACACGCTCGTCTCGCTAAGGTCACTGGGCCCAAATCACAGAAGAGCAACACCCAGTTCAACTTCTTCCAGCTCATTCCGCCGTGGGTGAAACGGCACTCCAGACACACGGTTAGGGCGGCTGATCAAACTTCTAGTGCTGCTGGAAGCAACAGCCACTTCACATGATCATATTTATCAGTGAAGTTTAGTGTAGTGTAGTGTTGTGCAGTGTAGTGTTGTTTAATGTAGTGCAGTGCAGTGTAGTGTAGTGTGGTGTTGTGTAGTGTAAAGTAAAGATTGTCAGGTGTCGCAGTGAGTTATTTAGTAATAACTTTGATAAATAAATCAAATGCAAAATTTTTCCTGCATATTTGAATTACATTATTTAAATATTTACCTATGCAACTATGCATACTGTAAAGGTCTTAGTTTTTAACTAATATTTACTTTTTTTGCATGTATTGTTCTGCATTTTAACTTGTATTCTCCCATGTTGTTGGTATTTCATGCGTTCAGTAGTTTTGTTTGGGTTCACATTGAGATGTACCTGAATATGATGAACAGCAACTTTGATATAAAATAATGAAGGATTCTAATCCTTGGAAATTCTAGATCATTTTCTGGATAGTATCTGTGCAGAACAGTGTCTGGATGGTGCAGTCTGTGCAGAACAGTGTCTGGATGGTGCAGTCTCTGTGCAGAACAGTGTCTGGATGGTGTAGTCTCTGTGCAGATCAGTGTTTGGATGGTGTATTCTCTGTGCCAATCAGTGTCTGGATGGTGTATTCTCTGTGCAGAACAGTGTCTGGATGGTGCAGTCTCTGTGCAGAACAGTCTCTGGATGGTGTATTCTCTGTGCAGAACAGTGTCTGGATGGAGTAATCTCTGTGCAGAACAGTGTCTGGATGGTGTATTCTCTGTGCAGAACAGTGTCTGGATGGTGCAGTCTCTGTGCAGAACAGTGTCTGGATGGTGTAGTCTCTGTGCAGAACAGTGTCTGGATGGTGTAATCTCTGTGCAGAACAGTGTCTGGATGGTGTAATCTCTGTGCAGAACAGTGTCTGGATGGTGCAGTCTCTGTGCAGAACAGTGTCTGGATGGTGTAGTCTCTGTGCAGAACAGTGTCTGGATGGTGTATTCTCTGTGCAGAACAGTGTCTGGATGGTGTAGTCTCTGTGCAGAACAGTGTCTGGATGGTGTAGTCTCTGTGCAGAACAGTGTCTGGATGGTGCAGTCTCTGTGCAGAATAGTGTCTGGATGGTGTAATATCTGTGCAGAACAGTGTCTGGATGGTGTAGTCTCTGTGCAGAACAGTGTCTGGATGGTGTAATCTCTGTGCAGAACAGTGTCTGGATGGTGTAGTCTCTGTGCAGAACAGTGTCTGGATGGTGTATTCTCTGTGCAGAACAGTGTCTGGATGGTGCAGTCTCTGTGCAGAGCAGTGTCTGGATGGTGTATTCTCTGTGCAGAACAGTGTCTGGATGGAGTAATCTCTGTGCAGAACAGTGTCTGGATGGTGTAGTCTCTGTGCAGAACAGTGTCTGGATGGTGTAATCTCTGTGCAGAACAGTGTCTGGATGGTGCAGTCTCTGTGCAGAACAGTGTCTGGATGGTGTAATCTCTGTGCAGAACAGTGTCTGGATGGTGCAGTCTCTGTGCAGAACAGTGTCTGGATGGTGTAGTCTCTGTGCAGAACAGTGTCTGGATGGTGTATTCTCTGTGCAGAACAGTGTCTGGATGGTGTAGTCTCTGTGCAGAACAGTGTCTGGATGGTGCAGTCTCTGTGCAGAATAGTGTCTGGATGGTGTAATATCTGTGCAGAACAGTGTCTGGATGGTGTAGTCTCTGTGCAGAACAGTGTCTGGATGGTGTAATCTCTGTGCAGAACAGTGTCTGGATGGTGCAGTCTCTGTGCAGAACAGTGTCTGGATGGTGTAGTCTCTGTGCAGAACAGTGTCTGGATGGTGTAATCTCTGTGCAGAACAGTGTCTGGATGGTGTAGTCTCTGTGCAGAACAGTGTCTGGATGGTGTATTCTCTGTGCAGAACAGTGTCTGGATGGTGTAGTCTCTGTGCAGAACAGTGTCTGGATGGTGTAGTCTCTGTGCAGAACAGTGTCTGGATGGTGCAGTCTCTGTGCAGAACAGTGTCTGGATGGTGTATTCTCTGTGCAGAACAGTGTCTGGATGGTGTAGTCTCTGTGCAGAACAGTGTCTGGATGGTGTAGTCTCTGTGCAGAACAGTGTCTGGATGGTGCAGTCTCTGTGCAGAACAGTGTCTGGATGGTGTAATCTCTGTGCAGAACAGTGTCTGGATGGTGTAGTCTCTGTGCAGAACAGTGTCTGGATGGTGTAGTCACTGTGCAGAACAGTGTCTGGATGGTGTAATCTCTGTGCAGAACAGTGTCTGGATGGTGCAGTCTCTGTCCTCGCTGTTTTAAACAGGGATGAACACTGACCCCCTAATGTCACAGACGTAAGGGGCAGACAGAGGCTGTGAGGACAGAACAATAGATAAATTGTGCTGTCACATCTGTTTGTGTTTAATACCCTTCAGCAGGATTAGAGAAGAGAAATCAGAACACTGGTTGGTTTGTGGGGACGAGACTATAGGCAGCCAGGCCTGAAAAAGATGCAGACGAAGGACAAGCCGTCCCAGAGCAGTAACCCAATCCCTGCAAATCACACACTAATCCCACTTACCCCCCACAGTCAGAGTGGAGCCGTACTCAGCCCCAATCTGGACGGGTCGCATGTGTCTCACCAGTCACCAGGTGAATCCGCCACACACATTCTTAATTCTATTGAATTGGAATGGCTGAAAAAAAGCAAGTTATTTCAGGAATTTTAATAGGTGTATTAATGTCCAAGATATATGTCCATTTCTGTGCAAGACTTCAGGGCAAGATAAAAGCCAGAAAAGAGTGCTAAAAACAAATCAAAACAAAAAGGCCCACCTGCATTACAAAAAGCTATCTTAAAATCTTTGTGGTTAAGACTTGGATCCATGACAGAGTGGATGTGTATATTATAGGTCGGGTTTTACCTGCAGCCAACATGACAAAACAGAAATTCTGGATCTGCTCAACACTCTTGACATCAGAATAACTTAAACCAAATGCGCTATTTGTTGGTGGTTCTAAGTCTCCGGACAAACTGATTTTTTTCCCCCCAAGTATGGAAACCTTGAAATGAAATCCAGTTAAGCCCTCTGTTTCTTCCTCTAGAGTGTAGTTAACGAAACAGGCCGTGTATGGACAAGAGTCCACATGAGTCCAGTTCGTTCAGTCCAGCCAGAATTCGTCTTCCAGCAGGAAACTAACTCAAGACTACAGTCAGAATAATGCTCAGTCTGCCTGGAGATCCACACTCAGGGATATAAACCAAGGAGGAAAGACTTTAGAGACTTTCTTTTAAACAGATGCAGTTGGAAGAAACCCTGTTCGAATCTGCATCTCTAGCTAATATCTAACCACACACATGAACCCACTCAACCTGTTCTTGTATCCTCAAGGGAAGGCAGGCACTTCCTCCCTGTTCTGATCATTCTTTATGAAGCTCAAGAGGAACATTTGGACACTGAGTCACCCTGGGATTCCCCCAGAACCCAGCACCCAGGCCTACGGTACCCAGCACCCAGGCGTAATCCTGCCTGCAAACGGCCCCTGCTGCCGGCCGGCTAGGGGGAGGAGGGGCTGTATCGTTTGCTTTCAGGATGAGCTGCGGAGACCCAGAGATGCTCACTTCACACCAGCCTGTGCTTTAACCGTCAGGCCCTTGTCTAGGCAGGAAGAGTGAGGACAGGACCTGCTACATCTTACAGGAGTACAGGAGTCTCGCCGGCCGGGATCACACAGCAGGGGTGAGGACCACAGTTCACAGCGAGGGCTTCAGGGGCAACACAAGGAAGCAGGCAGGGTTGTAATCCCGAGATCACCAACACAATGCAGAGGTGCTTCAGGGACTCTGGGTCATGAAGCTGCTTCGGCTGAGCCACTGCTGAGCTCAGAGGTTGTAAACAATGCAAAGAAAAGTTACATTCTTTAGAATTTGAAAGGCAAAAGGCAAGAAAACAAAAATATGAGCATTAACACCAGGTCATTAGTCAGATCAAATAGCTTACAAGACAGGTTTCACTGAATGATTCAACTGCAAGAAAGTCGTATGAAACTGCAACATTTTGTAACATAAATCCATCATTTGTCTTTTTCACTAAGTGCCTTTTAACATAGCAAGCTTATCACATGCACGGGGATCTATTACTCTAGCTGATTTGCAGAGAGAGGAATTCATCTCCTAAACCCATTAGTTATAATGTTTAAATGTGAACACATGTTGAACACACAGCACGTCACTGTGCCTGGACTCACGTTAGTGCTGCAGGCAAGAAAAAATGAAGACAAAAATCTGGCTTGAAGATCACACAAATTACAATAATTTATTGCTTTGTGGAAAATGGGGCCATATTCAAATTCTGGAATGGAAAACTCTTTGGTTGATGACAGAGGGACAAGAGTATGGTTGGTCTGTGTTGTATCCAACTTTGCACAAAGCCCTTTGGGGACGTGGCAAATGAGCTATTGTTTTTGGGACGGATCTAAGTGGTTATTCTTCTAGATTAAATAGGTCCCCAGAGAAGCCGCATGTATCACTGTGATACAGGGCAGTGTTGTACAGCTGAGTCCCAACCAACAACACAGTGAGTGTAAATAAATGGACAACTATAAGCAACAATGATTTTAGTCATTCAGATGATGCTCCTAGTAAACAGTTCTTCTCCTTGGGATCTGGAGACAAAAACAAACATATATTGCCTGCTGCACATATTTAATACTCTACAATTAAGTTTGGTTTGATTGATTTGTGGTTACTGCAGCGCTGTCTTGTTAATAGCCTTATATGACTTTGCACTATAACCTCTCCTACCATCTTCCTCAGAAGAGATGACCCTAAAGAGATCAAAGGCCATTGCCCCAAAGGTGATTTTGGGTCCAAGGTTAAAAGTAAATGAGAGAGTGATTGCTTCTCAGCAAGATCTCAAGATCTAACCCTGAAAACAATATTCGGTGATGGATCTGTATTCTGTGAGTCTTGGGTTAAGAGTCTGCTGCAAATCATTGACTTGCAACAGGGGGCCAGGCGGACTCTGTGAAAGGCATGGCACAAAAAGGCCGAACAAGCATTCAAAGTAAAGGAATTAATCATTAACTTCCTTTAACCCAGTGGAAGAATAGAGGATTTTGGTAGGAAGTGGAGGACCAAAGTATTTATGCCTGTTTTTAAAAAACAACAAACAAAACCTTCAACAAGACAGCTAAACATTGGAAGTTCATTTCACAGCTGCCGTGGTAAAGAAGCACGAGGTTGTGGTGATTATTGCAAAGCGCTGATTCATTAAACTGCAATCACACAAATCAAGTTTGGTCAGGTCTAGTGTGATCTAGAATAATCATCATCAAGAATACAGCATATCTGATCAGCAATGCCCCTTGAAAAAAGGACTGCTACAATTCAGAAAATTATGTTCATATTGAATACAACATAAGGATTAAGATGAAAGTGTTTTTATTTGGCCTGTTTGTACATGTACAGCTTTGATAATGGCTGGATCCTCCACTGTATAACCACTACCATGCCCAGTCCCGGCCCTGGAGTGAACGTGACAGGACTTCCGAAATATACAGTTTGGCGTAGCAACGACATTCTGCTTTCACTGTTCATCACGCAAAGCCAATATGATGGACCTGCTCCAATGTCTCCAGGTTACGAGCTGAACTACTACAAGACTTGATATGGAAAAAAAAAAAACACATTAATAATGCACATAGGGAAGTGTGAAAGGGCTTTCCACATCTGACTTCAGAGGACTACATACATGTTTTATGACAAGATGGCTTCCTTTTGACCTCCCAGCTAAGAGCTCAGCTATGCAACATTGTTTAAAGGCACCAGGCTGCTGCCTAAAGATCACGTATAAATTCCATCAGAACATACAAACCTGAAGATTTGTGCTTTTAGCAGAGCAGCACAAGCCAAATGTTACTGTACAGAAAAATTAAAACAGCATAACAAATCAGTTATGGCAAAAGTCTATAAGCAGAGGTTGTATGTAGCATTGAGCCCGACCAAGATTATGGGCCAGATGCAACCAACCGCACTCTTTCTAAAGCACACAGAGGTAAGCCTGCCATCTTGTGGACATTTGTATAACATACTTCCACAGTCTTGAAGGTCAGAATCAACTGGAAACAAAAAAAAACTTCTTTTAAATTCATTTTATTTGTTTATTTTAGTCAAATATATACGAATGCTTCCTTCATGAGGAGGGTACTGGGGTGAGAATGTTTACAGAAATTAATCCATTTAAATCAAACTGGAAACAAATAATTTTGAAACAGAATGGAACACAGCGTGTCAATTTATGCCATGGGACGTTGGTGAACGGATGCATGCATTTTAAACTGATGTATGTTGTTTTTTTTAATTAAATGTAGGAACATGATGTGTGTCCTTGTAATGTATTTTATGCGATTTACATGATCAAAAAAATCCTTAAAATTTCCTGAAGATACTGGGAATCTTCCAAAAAGCCTAGCTTAAAAGCATTCTGTCAGACATCCTATGCCTCATGTTCCAAGAATCGGGGAAAGGTTTTGCATAAAGGCACAAAAGCATTAGAGCCCTCCAAGGGCGTCTTTCTGTTCCTCTTTCTTTTTTTGTTTGTTTGTTTTTTTTGGCAAGACATTGGTCCCAATAGGTAGTCCTCTTTCTTTTTCCACGTCACAACCAAAGAAAAATAAGACAACAGAACAAAAATATTAAACCATACAATAATTAGATTATACGTAATGTGTACAAGTCTAATTCATTTTTCTATTAAAAAAAAGTCTACAGAAACCTATGCTCAGATTTGATCAACAATAAAAGGTGGATACAGTGGGTCACTCTCTGAGGACTTCAGCAGTATAGGACACCCTAATGGAAAGCTAGTTAGGGGCTATAACCCTCTATAAGGGATGCAGCAAAGAGAAGGATCTCTGGGACTGTTGGACAAACTCAATAAGAGTCTTCTTTCCCCGTCCCATCATGCCCTTGTTTCTGTAGCAGGGCAAGACCATGAGGAGACGGAGAAGCATCTCAATATTAGGGAAAGATCTGACGTCTGGGACCTCGAGCGCACCTAGAACGCTGGTGTGGTGGGGGAGTTCAGAAGGTGCATCCACCCACTTCTCCCTCCACTTCAGCAGCTCCACCTGTAGAGAGCTCCAGTCAGGAAGATCATCCTGATATACCTTGAAATGATCAGTGTCCTTGCAGCACCCTTCTGTCTTAGATGCGACATAAGGCACAACCTGCATGCAGCGAACCATGTCCTGAACGCGGTCAGATAGAAGCTCGGCTATCTCACTGATGGACCACTCGATCGCTCCTCTGCAAACTGCCTCCCTGTAGTGTTCTTGTGAAATGTGGTCAACGCTGATCTGTAGCTTAGAAGCAAGATCCACTGCCTCTTGCAACCACGCTTGAAAATGAGAGTCAATATTAATGGTCATATCATTTAGGAAAGCAAACAGATTGGGCAGGCTGTTCACAGCTCGATACATCTCCAGAGGAGTGCCCTGAAGACTCTGACTTACATTTTTGGTGAGGCTCAAGATATTCTTCATTATGACCACCGTCAGGATAAACTCAAAGTTCTGGCAAATGTTAATGAAGTTCACAGCCTGTGTTTTTTCTGCCTGGTCACCATTTTCCTTCATACCAATCAAAAAGTGCACAATCGCTTCTAGAACCTCTACAGTAAGTTCCAGAATGTCATGGCTACTTTCCCATTGGTTTCTTGTTAGTTTATCACTCAGTTCAATGTGCTTTTTTTCGTCCTGAAGGAATGTGGACTGGATCACGCTTTGTAGATTAGCACGTTTCTCCGCACTGTCAGTCAACCACTGGAACAGTTTCTCCACCTGCATGAAACTCTCTGCTATTTCAGCAACAACAGATGATCTGCCCAGCCAAACATTGAGACAGACAGAGGAGTTGAGGGTGCGTAATATTGATGGATACCTCTGAGATAGCAATGATGCCACTTCTCGCATTTTTGAACCTGTAGCACCAACACTCAGTAAGCTCTGCCCTCGACACAAAGCCAAATCCAAACCCCACTTCTCAGTGAGAGCTGCAGTCACAGTATCAACAAATGTAGCAACATCTTTGTCAAGGGGGACAAATGCTAATGTGTCCTCACAGAGCATGTCGTGTTTATCTAAGTAGCAGATACCTACAGGGATAAATGGATGACCTTCAATCTGGACCTGCTCTTCAAATATTATGGAAAATAATTTTGAATTGGCAAGTTCACTACGACATGCCTCTCGAGATACTGTATCATAGAAAGACAAAGTCCCTTTAGGAGATACAGTGTTATCATGGGCAACCACTACAGGCTGGAGAACGTCACTCTGACTCACTGCTTGTACGACTCTTTTGGGATGAGACGAATCATCTTGAACTGTTGCATAGGACTGGGCCGTGACATCATGAACAATTATATTAACTTGTTTTTGAGTCTCTGCAGTAGCGGAATGGTCTGTGGCACTCGGCGACACTGTAGCGGCTTGACAAATAACAGCCTGAGTTTCTGTAACAGGCCTTTCGGCGCCATCTTGTACGTCAACTCTGGGCTGATCCAAGCCATCTTGACCTATAGAGTTGGCCTCGTCTGGAGTGCAGGTTTGGATCTGACCAGTATTGCCCGCTGCTGCTGCCAGATCCTGACTGGTAACACCTTTAACTTGTGGATCGGTTCCTTGGGCTGTTGCCATGGGTTCAGCAGACACATCCTGGTCTTTACTGAAACTTGAGGGGACATGCAGACATTTTGTGACGAGACTGATGGGCACATCCTGGACTTCAGTGACGGAATCCATAGAAACATCTTGGACGTCTTTAACAGGTTCTGTATCGACATACTGAGACACTACTATGGGTTTTGCAGAAACACCTTGGGTCTCCATCACAGGCTCCATAACAACATCCTGGACAGGTGCTACAGATGCCATGGTCATATGTTGGCATTTTGCGACAGGATCTACAGTGACATCTTGAGCAGGTACAGTGAATTCAGTACGTGTCATTACTATGGATCCCTGAGTTTCTTCTGTGAGCTCCATGTTGACACGCTCCGTTTCCGTTACGTCCCCTTCAGTTACGGCTCGTTCTTCCATAGAAGATTCCATGTTGATATCTTCAACTGCTGCCATAGACTCTGCAGTGCTAGAAAGGCCTTCTGCTGGTTTGGTGGTAATATCTGAGGCTGGTGTTAAAGGTTTCAGAGAAATACCCTGTCCTTCTAACATGGGTTTCAAGGTGACACACTTCGCAGAAATTCTGGGCTCCATGATAATAGCCTGGTGTGCTGATGTGGATTTCATGGGGATATTATGGGCTGGTGTTACAGTTTCTGTGAGGTTGTACAGGGCTGTGGCTCTGGTTTCCATGGTGACATCCTGTGAGTCTTCTGTAGGCTTTATAGAGGCATCTTGACCTATTCCTGATGCATGCTCCAGAGTAACAAACTGACCTGCATTTCTTGGTTCACCGCTCTCACCCTGGGCTGAAGTTGCCAGATCACTGCTCTGATTGTGGGCTGAAGTTTCCAGATCACCGCTCTGACTGTGGGCTGTTGTGGACTTCTCGACAGCATCTCCTGCACATGCATGCTCTGTGGGGACACCTTCAGCTTCCTTTAAAGGTTCCATTAAAGTATCTTGGTCTTGATCTGCTGAGATAACTTCCATGGAGACATCTTGGGCTGCAACATGCTCCTGGGCTACATTCTGGGCTCTTAAGGTTACAACCTGATCTACGCACTCAATAGAAGGAGGTGGAGATGCAGTTACACGCTCTGTGGTGACAAACGTGTCTTCTTTTGTGGGTTTAATGCACACATCCTGAGTTGCTGAGGTGACCTGGGATGCCGTAACACACTCATGGGTTATATTTTCAGCAGACGGACGGTCAGTGTCAACACCTGCTGCTGTGGTTACATGTTCTGTGGATTCGTTTGTAGGTTCCATAAAAACAACCTGGTCTGATGAGCTGACTTCCATGAAGACATCTTGGGATGCAACATGCTCATGGGGTTGATCCTGGGCTTTTGGGGTCATAGCCTGATCTCCAGTAGCCCCAGTGGCAGGCCCCAGTGATGTAGCAACATGTTCTGTGGTGACACACTGGTCTTCTGTGATTGGATGCATCGACAGATCCTGTGCGGCTGAGGTGACTTCCATCATGTAATGGGATGATGTAACATGCTCCTGGGTAACACAGTCATCAGCTGTGGGCTCCATGGCAACATCTGCTGCTAAAGATACCTGTTCTAGGTCGTCTTCTGTAGATTCGACAGAAGCATCCTGGGAGGCAGAAGTGACCTTCATGGAGAAATCTTGGGTTGCAACATGCTCCCGGGTTTCATCTTGGTCTCCTGTGATGGTCTCAGTGGTAACCACCAGAGGAGCCATTACTGGCTCCGCAATGACATCTTGTTCGGTCATTATGCACTCACTAGTGACGTCCTGGGCAGCTTCAGCAGGGCAGGTAATTATATGGTGGCTTGCTGTTGAGAAATCTGGGGAGACATCCTTGACTACAATATCTGTGTCCATGGAGACACCCTGGGTTGATGTTACAGGCTCAATTGCCGCTCCCTTTGCAGCTACTTCTGGTATTACCTCTGGTGGTGCTGCTGTGAGGTCTGTGGCAACATCCTCAGCTGCTGAAACACCCTGGGCTGTCATTTCTGTTGCGGTCTCTGTAGTAATACTCTCCACTGCTGTGGCAATCTCCATGGGGATGTCCTCTGCTGATTTTACAGGCACAATGGCAACACTCTCAGTTGACATTTGTGTTTCAGGCTCTGTGGTGACACCTTGGGCTGGTATTTCTGTTACAGGCTCTGTGGTAACACCTTGGGCCGGCATTTCTGTTACAGGCTCTGTGGTAACACCTTGGGCCGGCATTTCTGTTACAGGCTCTGTGGTAACACCTTGGGCCGGCATTTCTGTTACAGGCTCTGTGGTAACACCTTGGGCCGGCATTTCTGTTACAGGCTCTGTGGTAACACCTTGGGCCGGCATTTCTGTTACAGGCTCTGTGGTAACACCTTGGGCCGGCATTTCTGTTACAGGCTCTGTGGTAACACATTGGGCTGGCATTTCTGTTACAGGTTCTGTGGCAACACATTGGGCCGGTATTTCTGTTACAGGCTCTGTGGTAACACCTTGGGCCGGCATTTCTGTTACAGGTTCTGTGGTAACACATTGGGCCGGCATTTCTGTTACAGGTTCTGTGGTAACACATTGGGCCGGCATTTCTGCTTCTTGCTCTGTGGTGACACCTTGGGCTTCCATTTCTGTTACAGGATCTGTGGTGACATTCTGCACTGGTACTGTGAGATCCATGGTGACTTCCTCGGCTGCTGTAACTGACTCTGTGGAAAATCCCTGGACTGCTTTTTCTATAACATGCTCTGCAGTAGCACCCAGGGCTGGAATTTCTGTTACATGATCTGTGGTGACACTTGGCACAGCTTCTGTGAGCTCAATCATGACATCCTTGTGTGATCCAACAGGCTCCGTGGTTACACTTTGGGTTTCCATTTCTGCTATAGGTTCCATGGTGACATCCTGGCCTGTGTTTTCTGTTTCAGACTCCTTGGTAACATACTGTACTTCTACAGCAAGACCCCTTGTGACATCCTCAGCTTCTGCAGTAGGCTCTGTGACAACACGCTGGGTTTCTGTTACAAGTGGTACAGCAACATCTTGGGTCGCAATTTCTGCAAAACCCTGTTCTGTTTCGGGCTGTGTGTTGACAACATGGGCTGTTGTTGTGATCTCCATTGTGACATCATCAGCTGGTGCAACTGCTTCTGTGGTTACACTCTGGGCGGTCATTTCTGTTACAGGCTCTACTGTGACACACTGTGCTGTCATTTCTGTTACAGGCTCTACTGTGACACACTGTGCTGTCATTTCTGTTACAGGCTCTACTGTGACACACTGTGCTGTCATTTCTGTTACAGGCTCTACTGTGACACTCTGTGCTGTCATTTCCATTACAGGCTCAACTGGGACGCTCTGGGCTGTCATTTCCGTTACAGGCTCAACTGGGACGCTCTGGGCTGTCATTTCCGTTACAGGCTCTACTGGGACGCTCTGGGCGGTCATTTCCGTTACAGGCTCTACTGGGACGCTCTGGGCGGTCATTTCCGTTACAGGCTCTACTGGGACGCTCTGGGCGGTCATTTCCGTTACAGGCTCTAGTGGGACGCTCTGGACGGTCATTTCCGTTACAGGCTCTAGTGGGACGCTCTGGACGGTCATTTCCGTTACAGGCTCTACTGTGACGCTCTGGGCGGTCATTTCCGTTACAGGCTCTACTGTGACGCTCTGGGCGGTCATTTCTGTTACAGGCTCTACTGTGACGCTCTGGGCGGTCATTTCTGTTACAGGCTCTACTGTGACGCTCTGGGCTGCTGCTTCTGAGAGTTCCATGGTGATAATCTGAACTGATGTCACAGGCTCCGAAATGACATCATGGGCTGTACGTTGAGGCTCCACAGAAACATCCTGGTCTCCGGCTGCAAGCTCAGATGGGTTCATTGCAGTTGTGTCCTTGTGAATTTCACCCAATAAAGTAACTGTTGGCGGACTGACCATATTGACTAGATGACATTCCTGTATCCTCTCTATGCTACTGGAAACATTTGTGTCCATGACATAGTCCTCTGGAGTCACAGTGGTATCATTTAATGCAGAGGAGCTTAACTCTAAAAACAAAAGTAAAGGACAACACATGACTTATTTGGACTTAAGGCAGAATACATAAGAGCTCAAACTCAGTTAGACACAAAGTAGGAGTTTGTATAATCTCGAGGACTCAAAGGCATCAGAACGTTGCTCACCTCCAAGGTCACACTGAGACGCAGGGTTGGTTTGGTCTGGTGTGAGGGCGGGAGCCATGCCCCTTGCTTCCTCTGAAGTACCACAGCCGTTGGTCTCAACAGCCTTTTCCTGTGTAGCAATCTCACAAAGATCTGAGGAAAGACAAGTGTATGAGTGAGAGACAAAAATCCAAAATAAATGCCAACATACTACTACTTAATATCATACAGACACAAAAAATGGCATATTACTACATACTACAACACCAGAAATTACATTTTTCATGTATTTTTATTTCTACTCACCACTATCTACTCTCATATTGTTGACATACTGTTTCACCTGAAATTTTAAACACAGACCACATTCAAACTCACAAATCATAATTTCTACATTTAAAATATGGTAATATTATTATTATTTTTTTTAAACATTGTGCAACACCAAAATGTTATCTGTGTAAGTACATACATGAGAAAGGAAGGCATGACTTCTTGGGTCATTTTCCATACACCTGTCAACTACTTCCTCCAAAGTCTGCAGCGTCTGGTGGTGCATGAGAAGCATAACAGTTGTGGTTTTGCTAGCCCTGCAGATGCTGTCATTCTTGAGGTAGCTCCTCAAAGAATTTAAGGTGGTCTTCATCAAGTCACACTCCATGCTGACACTAGGTAGCACTGCCACGAGCTTTAGGAGAGCTATGACATTAGGGTGACCTTTAGCTTCAGGATGGAGCAGCGTCTCAGAGATTGAAGCTGGTGGCGATGCGTCTTGATATTTCTCTTGCCAAGCAGTGGCCCAGGTATTAATGTCTTCCTCTGCCATGTCTGGTTCAGGTAAATCACTTTGGTAGATTGTGTAGATTTTCTCCGTTGCCTCCGGGAGAATGGTCAGAGGATTGCAGGTTGGAAGTAGAGAAAGAACTCTGAGGGCCCTCAGATGACACTCTGAAAAGTTGAACTTCATTTCTTCAATCAGTCCACTTAGGACCGGTATGCTAACCGTTTCCCTGTAGCCTACCTCCAGCGACTCATAGCTGGCAACTGTCTCTGGATAGGACAACGCCCCAGCAACTTTAACAGCAAGCTGTGTGGCCTCCTCGAACCAGGAGGCGTGAACTGCTCCGATGTTCTCTAGCATCTTACTCAGGGACTCCATTATAAGAGGAATCTTGTCCAGCTCACAGATGATATCGGCTGGATTTCCACAACGGAAGACCGTGCTGCAGTTGCGCAGAGGAGCACATGCATTTTTCAAAATCACCAACGGAATGACGAAATCTGACTCCCTAATGGCGGTGGAAAGGATAAGGGCGTGGATGGACATGCTATTACTCCACGACCCGTTAGCATTGTTGCTAACAGAGTCTAAACAGCTTAGCACTCCCTCCAACATATCCACCAGAATGTCAAAGAAATCTTCCGTCTTTTTCCACCTTGACCAACAAGTCTCTGGGACCTCTGCCAGAGCTTCTCGAGGAGTATTCAAAAGACCTTCCATGGTCTGAGAGAGCTCAATATGCAGTCTTGGTGACTGGTCAAAGAAAAGTAACAAGTCTTCAACTACACCAAGAACCTTTGTGATGGGTTCATTATGAAGACTTACTGCCAGCCAATAAGCAAGTCCGCTGGACTCACTAGGCGCGTTAACAGCAAGTGGATAGCTCTCCAAGAAGCCCAATGCCATTTTTCTGAGACTTTGGCTCCCAGCACCCATGCACATGAAGGACTGCCCACGGCAGAAACCCATCTGGAGTCCCCACTCCTCCGAGAGGATGTCTGAGAGAGTCTTGGCTTGGGTGTTTGTGTCAGAACTACTATCAAAGGGCAGGAACCCCAAAAGCTCCACTTTAGGGGTGCAATCGTCAACATACCTGACAAAGACAGGAATAAACTTCTCGTCATCCACAGAGACCATTTTATCAGTGATAACAGAAAAAAATGGGGATTCCTGAACTTCAGAGATGATCGTTTTCCTGATAAACTTCACAATACTCTCTAACATTTCCGCCTCTGATAAGCACTTAACATTCTCCTCTTCCCAGGGACACTGGCTAAGCTCTTGAACGATGAGATCTTGCTCCTCCTTTGGGAGATCTGAGAAGAGGCCTCTTCTCCTAGCCAGTCTGACAGCCACCCTGAAGACACCATCACAGCTTTGAAGATTGTCTGCAGGTTGATCAAGGTGAGCATTCCCATCCAGCTGCTGCCCCACAACGACCTCTGTCAGCACCTCCGACACCTGCTGGGTCTCCATTTCATCTACAGCACCAGCATGGTTGCCTATTATTTAAAAAAATGGATATTACAATAAGGTTTCTGTGAAAAGGTATGATTACATATGTAATAAAAACAATATTACACAAAATTACAGGCAGAAAACACACGTCTAAAATATAAACAAAAAAAATGAACCAACCTTCTGTCTTTATCTCAACAGATATTGGCAGGGTTTCAGTTGATTTGTTCTGTGTAAAGATCTACCATTTCAAAAAAATTATGTTTTATAAATGCCACATCAAAATAACAGATAAATAAGCTAACAAATGTTTTCTGATTTTACAAACCTGTTGAGTGTCCATGTGATCTACTTCATCTTTATGGTTGTCTACAGTAAAAACACCAGCGCAAGAGCTTAGAAGCAGAAACATTTAAATGTAGTCTAGTTTATACAATAAAACAAGTTATTAACAATTGTTATAAGGCTGAATCAATACATGAACAATTAGGCCTTGAGATTATGTGATATGCAAGTAAGGATTTCATAATGTTATAAATAGGGCAAGGTAACTAGCTAGCTACTGTAAGCTAACTGTGTTTGCTCATTCATTTAATGCTGTTCAGTGATGTGATACCATATGGAAATGTTTAGTTTCCATTAGGGCAAAAATGTTAGTGCTGCAGACATGATGAATAATCCAAGTACAAAATAGTATATACTGTAAAATAATAAAGTGCATAGAGCATGACTTAACAGTTTTTTTATAATACATAGCAATATAACAGAACAGTTGATGTTTTTCATGCAAGTATCCTAAGATACTTTAACCTAAGTATCTAAGAATCCACAAAGACACAAACCAAACTAATAGATAATAGTCTGACAGCGATAATGGTACATAAAACACTGGTCAAGGACATACCTTCCACTTTTACTTCAGAACTCCTTAAGAACGTTTTGGACTCCTTGTCCTGTGTAAAAGAAAATTTTATATTAAAAATTATCCATATAAGAAGCACCAATAAAAATGAACCAGATAGTAGGCCTGTATACTATAGTATAGCAACATTACTAAATTTTTTTAATGAAGTTTAAAACAAAAAGATCCTACCAAGCAGATGCCCTCCAGGGTCTTTGGAGTAACCTTCAGGCACTGTGCAACCATCCTGTCCAGATCTCTGTTAAAATTTGTGCCCACCTGGAGCATGGCTATGCAGGGAGACCTGTCCTTGGCACAGGTGTTTCTCAGGTAATCTTCAAACATTTTATGGCGCTTTACCTCCCCACAGAATTCCAGTGCGGTACTTGGTAGCACGCACATGATCTTCAATAATGTGTTAATGTTGGCAAAGTACTGCATGAGAGGCAGACGAAGAGTCTGGAAAATTGTGTCCGGTACAGTCGGAGAAACAACTTTGGTCTTCCATTTGACTTTCCAGCAGGAAAGCTCGGTGAAGAAGTTGTCGGGATCTGGGAGGTCACTAATATACAACGGTGGTTTTGATTTCAAGCTCTCAAAAGTGTAGCTAACGGTCACAGAACATGGGACCAGGGATAGGAAGTTGAGTGCTTCCTTATGGTCATCTGAGAAGTGGTCCTTGACAGAGTTGATGAGGTGGTCAACTAAGGGAAGACTAACTGCGTCTTTGTAGTACCCACCCGGTTTTAGTAGGCTGTCCCTGGGAACTGTTACACTATCAGGCACTTTAATCTGCACACCTAAGCTTTGAGCAAAGGCACTGGCTTCATCAAACCAGTTTTGGTGGAACACCTTGATGTTGGTCTTCACACGGTTGAGAGTTGCTACAATGCCACTGATCTGACAGAGCTGTGAAGCAGCACTGAAATGGTCTTTCTGCAGAGATGCGCTCAGCTCTTTGGTGAAAGAGGAGACGTTCTTCAGTGCAACCATTGCTACAATGAAGTCAAAGTCTCGAATCAGCTGCAGAAGTTTCTTTGCTTGGTTGATCACAGCCAAGCTCCATATCTGTGGACTGCCGCACTGAAATCTCTCAAGACAGTCTGCTAAAGGTTCCAGAATCTGAGCAAAAACGTCATAAGAATCGTGCTTCTCAAGCCAAGAGGAACAGAATGTCCCTTGAAGCTCATGAACTTTCTCATAGTTCTCTCTCAGACCAACAGCTATTATCTGGTCTAGCTGCTTCTCAAGGTCAGTGGTACTGCTGAAGAACAAAACAATCTTTTCAAATATATCGAGGGCTCTGCTGACCGATGGCACAGGAACAGACCTTGACCACCATGTATTAAAAGAATAACAGGAGCTGTGAGTGCATATTGCGAGGGGGTATTTCTCCTGCACTTTACACGCAAAAGCCTTGAGTTTGTACGCGACTTCACCGGAACCCAGATAAGCCTGACCTCTGCAGTATTTCAAATCTAGACGCCACTCTTTGGTGATGATGTCAAACAGACAATCACACATGGTTTCTGTATCAAGGGTCACGTCCACAAATCCCATGAGCTCCAGCCGCATCACATCAAAACTGTCCACAAACCTGAGAAACAAAGGGAGGAGGTCCGTTTCTCCAAACCTCACCGCCCGATCTACGAACAGGGAGAAGAATGAATTGCCGACTTCGGAGAGAATCCCCTCTCGCACAACGCCCTCGCACACTTGTAAAACTTCGTTCATTTCTGATTTGGTCACATATTCAACTTCGCCCGCATGGCCTCCCTGATACAACCTAGTTTGGCTGCAGCAGGCTCCAGTGACAGCAGCCTGCAAGGCGGATCTTAATGCTTCTTTATCAGTTCCTGTACAGTCAGCTGCTTTTGGCCTCTCCAGCTCCATATCCAAGGTCATTTCTCTCAACTCCTCCAGATCTTCCTTTGAGGCATCATTTGCATTGTTTTCTGCAGCTAAAAAAATACATACAATTAATAGCAGCATCAGTAATAATAGAGTATGAAAGTAAAAATACGAGTTTAATTTTACCTGAAGGCTGAACGTCCATCATGTCATCCTGAGAACAAATATGAAGCATTATCGTTACTATATGGCTACAGGAATACAAATTATGTAACAGATATTGGTGAATGTATAATTAACATGTCACACAGAGAAACAAAACTGACCACTATTCATCACAGATCTTGAATGTAAAAATGCTGTGGTCTTTTGTGTTAGGCTGGAAACCTGACCAACAACAGACACACCTACACACCTACACACACACACACACACACACACACACACACACCTACCTTATGAAGCAGCTGGAGTATGTCTGGATGATTATCCACATACGACTGCACCATATCCTCGATGTTGAAGTGTACGTCCTGGTTGACGTACACAAACGCCATGTTGCACAGTCTCTTCTCGGCTGGTACCTGCTTCATGTAGGAACGATATCTGTCCAGCACCATGTCATACTGTCCGTACACATCTGCGTCTGCGTTAATGCAAGGGATTGAACCCAGGACCCTCAGCAGGCTCTGCACATTGGGGTAGAAGCCAATGTCGGGGATCTTCAGGGTGGCAAAGACGGTGGTGGGCAGGATTCTCCGTTTGCTGGCATGTCTCCACTTCACCTCCCAGCAGCCCAGCTCATCGTAGAAGGAGTCGGGCCGAGCCAGGTTGTTGAGGTTAGCGTCGGCCACCTTGTCTTTGCGGATGCTGAAGTTGTGGTCGGCCATGTACGACGGCACCAGAGACAGCCACCTCAGGATCCTGACCATCTCGGTGCCGAGGACCTTCTTCACCTCATCGATGAGGTACTGCAGAATCATCTTGCTCAGTGCGTCCCTGTAGTAATCCTCAGCTGAGGGCAGAGGCTTGGCTTCGGTGTCACCATTGGCGGCAGTGTCCACGGGGAGAGTGACCGACACCCCCAGCTTCTTGGCCCGACCCACTGCGTCGGAGAACCACTTCCTGTGAAATATGGGGATCTCCTGCAGGTGTTTGCTCAGCAGCTTCAAGGCATTCGAGATGGTGTATTGCAAGGTACTGCTGATGCTGATTATCCCCCTCAGGCTTGGGTTCAGGATACTCACACAACACAGGGTGTTCTTCAGGACCACCAGGGTGATGATGAAGTTGAAATTCTTCAGCTTCTCCTTAAGCTTAAGCAGCTGTTCCACAATAGCGGCGTCGACGTCCGACAAAGCGCTAGTGCACATCTCTCCTATGCTGTTCAGAAGCGGCTCCAGAATGTCCAGCATGGTCTGGAAGGCGTCCGTGCCGAATTCCCAGTTGTTCTGACAAGCATCCTTGACGCGGTCCACCTCACCTTTGATGTGACTGTACGCTACAGTTATCTTAGCGTGCAGCTTCTTGGTCAGCGTTGAAGACTGCCTCAAGAGGGCAGCCACCTCCTCTACGGTATCGACCACCTCCTGTATGGAGATTACAGGCAATGAGCGAATCAACCACAGGTTGAAGGCGTATGGGTCACTGGGGGCGAGGACAACCTGTGGAAAATCCCGTAGCATCCTACAGGAGAGTTCTTTCAGCTTTTGACACAGGCTGCCCGTCGTCAGGTATGTAAACCCTCGACAGTGCTCCATCCGCAGACCCCATCTGCCGCGGATCTCGGACACCAGCATGAGGAACAGGCTGTCCGAGTCCACATCACATGGCAGGAACCCCAGCAGGTGCTTCTGCGGAAAGCCGTCGCTGGTGACGGAGCGGATGAATACAGGGATCTGAGCTTTGCCCTCGATGTTCGTCTCGTCTTGGAGAAGTATGGAGAAAAAGCGAGCCATACGTAGACTGTTGCGGATCTCCTCACACATCACGTCCTCGCCTAGCTTCAGCACTTCCTTTGACTCGATCTTCTCCGCACAGACGAGGTCGACGCTAACCTGCCCAACAGGGCCACTCGCCATTGACTTTGTAGCGGCACTGTTGCCAATGCTGAAGCCGGTGAAAGCTAAAGTTTCCTTGAAGTAAACCTTCAGGGTTTCCTTGGCTTTGGAAATAGCAGGGTCCTCCTTATCCAGATCCGCTTGAGGAGGATCCAGCACTGCACTGTTCTCTGCCGAGGCTTCCTCGGGGATCTGTCTGGCCACTGTAGCTTGTGGATCATCTGAGAGCAAAGGGGGAGAGAAATTAATAAGAATCACACTGTGACTTGTTATGCAAAAAACATCTAAAATACTGAAATTCAGAACCACTAACCTTTGGCCTTCTTTGCATCCACAGGATCCCCTGCAGCCTGCAATTAGAAAAAAACAAACCTCTAAATGTAAAGGCAAATCTTCTTTACTAACTACTAATGTACTCAAGCAGAACACCTGACCTAATTAAATACAGCCGATTCACTACCTGTCAAAAAAAACCCACAACTAGGTCAAATATATTTAGAGTAACATAACCCACTCACAATTAGTATAGTGTTTCAGTTTGCTTAATGAGAATCCTAATATATTTGATATATTAGGTAGATTCAGGCAGACTTGTACAAAGAAGTTGGTTAGGGTTTGTCTCAGTTTGCTCTATTTTGAGAATGTAATCAACACATTAGCGGTCAAGTATTTTCATTCGATGCTCGCTGTCTGTTGCCTGCACAAAATAGTCCGTTTCCTATACATTCCAGATGAAGAACTGTCTGTGATTGGCTGAAACTCATTTGAAGCCATGAGTTTCCATCGGAAACCCATTTTCCCGAGGCATCATTTGCATTTCCATGTTGTGCAAGGTGACATCTTAATTTGTGTTGAATCTGATTAAGCTCTTGAGAATGGAAAAAAACTGTCACAATTAGAACGTCACCCTGATGATTTCACTACAGTAATACAAAAACAGGTCGTCTTGAACTTACTGGTGGCCTTCCTCTTTTTCTGCTGCTGTTTTGAGCATTGTCTTTGTTGGTTGTAAAGTCAAATATAGTTGGAACTGCGCCATCCTTCAAAACACACTTTATTTCACTCTAGAATAATACACATTTAAAATGTTCATGAGAAGAGATATCATAACATACATAGAAAGAACATGAAAGCTAATGTTCTACAACATCAACATCCTGCAAAAAGAACACTTTAACACAGAGAAATTTGCACACAGAACTGTGGCAAAATTTTAGCACTACTTTCGTTATAGCTCCACTATTTGAAAGGATAGCCAACAGAAATTATGATACAGTATTCTTAGATTGACAAAAGGCCAAAAATATCAAAATCTTCCAAAAGAAAATAAAAGAAAACAGACTCATCAAAACTACAACACGACTATATAAAAGAGGTTAGAGTGCCTAATTGTAGTAAATATGAGGGGAAAACTTACTTCTCTGTGTATCATTGACACCTCAAAATGTTTTGAGCATAGTTTGAAGTTCCTATGTAGGTACTCGGGCGTTTTAGTCTGCAGGTCGGATCTTCCACAGTTACCCACCCATTGTTTGCACCTGAAAATAAATGGATACATGTCACAAGTTCAAAAACACGAAACGGGGTTTTCCTCAGTGCAGGGGAAATACGGCGTACACGTGTTTATTCAGAAAATATGTGAACTAAGAGGAGAAAGACACGACAGACAGCGAGGCGTCCAAAGCAGCGCCGGGAGCCCCTGCCATTTTGAGGAGATCCTGCTGATGGCGAGCGAGCTCTCCGACGGGCTGTCTTCATGAAAAAGTTAAAGACTGTAAACCAATCACTTCATACACACGCCAACGATCACTCGGTGGGTGCAAAGCGCGTTGGGTGTTGTCAGGAGGCGCGACGCGGCCGGTTCGGGTTCGGTAGGTCGTGATCGTGAACATGCTGACGGTAAGACGCGCAGCACATTCATTGAATCAAGGCAGAATTAGCTCGACGGCTAGCAAATAATGCTAATATGGTCACCGTAGTGTCCGCCAAAGACAAATAAGCAGCGTTAAGGTTGATCTGCACACCCAAATGACGGTAGGAGGACGTCGTGCTCACCGCTCGGGCTCCAGTGGGAACCTGAAGAAGGAGATGTTGGACTGATCCGCGCTCTGCTTACAGCTCGCTGCGGCACAGCAGTCGGGCATTTTGGACTCACTTAATCACAATGAATGTTGCATCGTAAAACCTTCCACCACTGACCCAACTGTGATCGCCCGCTCGGTAATTTATCGCCACATTAACATCGACTGTTATTTATTTGTGGAGATCATTCTACGAACTTGCTCGTTAAGCTACCGAGATGTTGCTACTTTATCCGAATGCACAACCAGGAAGAACACCGATGTGGACCGGAAGTGCTCACCGAGCACTGCCCCCAGAAACCGACACCGGACACATTCGTTCCTAGTTTTTCAGTATTGCCAAAATTATTTATCATTTACGGTGACATACTGGGATAAACAAGCAAACAAAAAGATGTTTCTGAATTACTGTTTTTCCAAGTTACACCATGAGGCCCCAAGGATTTTTTCTCACTTGACCACACTAACAGTTGAGGACACTTTTTCGTGGTAGGTGGGATCACAGAAATGAATCATGTTTTTATTTAGATCAGCAGCAAAAAGGGCTTATTCTGTCCTATTTGTTTTGGTCTTTTATAAACTGAAGTAATACAAGTAATTATGTTATAAAGTGTACCATATAGAGCACCTTAGATATTTCTAGTGTGCAGAGATTTATGGAACTAATGAAAAGCAAAACTGAAATCAAAAGACCAATATATTTAAACTATACCACAACTCAATTAACACAGAAAGTAAGTAAAATGTTATTTATTTTCTGCATTTGATCAATGAAAAGCATAATGAATGTTTATTTTACATGTAAAAAAAATCTCTCTGTTGAGAATTTACCAATATTACACAAAAGAAGTGCCTAAAATTTTAACAGACAAAATTAACATTTTATTATTTGGCCAAACATGACATATTCCAAGAATTAATAAAGAGTGACTTTAATTTGCACTGCAATTTCATATTATATACAGTCAGCAATTGTCCTAATAAATGATCCAAGACATTGCAATATCTTTGCAGTGGGGGACACTTCATATGAAACCAACACTTGTTATTTTTCAGCTGGAAAGTGTGGAGGCTAATTCACTGACAGGGCAATCAAACAGACATGTAAATTTAAGATTCATCCATATAAATCAAGCAGGTCTCTCTGTTGGCTCTTTATTAGGATACATTTTCAGGTACGTCTCAACCATCAAGTCTAAATCGGGCCCAACACCACAGTTAATGTTAAACACAGCCAGACTCCTGTTCCTGTGTTTGGCAGGCGTGTCCTGTAGGTACGCCGTCAGACGTCTCCTCGCACTGCTGCACCTGTCTGCAAGCGAAAGTACCGGCAGGCAGCACAGCACTTTAAGAAGCGCGCAGACATTGGGGAAAAACTTCACGTCAGACAGCTGAAGCGTCTCGTAGATGGTGGCAGGCAGTGTGACGTTCTTGGTGCCGTGTTTCCATTTGATCTTCCAACAGTTCAGTTCAGTGGGTAGCGTGTCTGGATTGGGAAGGTCACTCTTATAAATATCCATGCTGGTCTCTTCTGTGTTGAACCTAAGCTGTCCCATGATTGCAGGCACTAGGAACAAAGACTTCAGCGCGTTCAGGTGATTATCGGAGAAGACGTCATTCAGCTCCTTAATGACATGGTTGACCACAGGGAAGGTGAGGTGGACTTTATAATAGGTCTCAGGCTGGACATCCTCCCCATCGTTTGGCCGTTGTTTTCTGAAGAAAAGCCTGGGGATTTTCACAGGAATTTCCAACGCAGCGGCCAAACTGACAGCCTCTTCAAACCAGAACTCGTGGTAAACTTCGATGTTCTCAAGAACTTCGTTCAGCGAATGGAGCACCGCCGTCAGGCTGCTGGCAGCAAAGAAGACCTCGCTGGTCTGTCCTTGCAGATTTTTACCAAACGCTCTGGAGAAGGAGAGAGTGTTTTTCAGCACAACCAACGTCATGACGCACTCAAAATCGGACAGCGCTTCCGATATGACAAATGCATTGTGCGCAATTTCATCGCTCCATTTGAGCTCCTCATTGTCATGGACGCTATCCATGCAGAGGAGCAGAGACTCCAGCAGGTCAACCGCCAGCTCAAATGTGTCGTGCTGCTCGGTCCAGTTTGTACGACACGTTTCTTTGAGGAGTGCTGCTTTCTCCTCGTTGCCCTGGTAGTAGATGGAGATGGCGTTTTCCAACTGATCTTGCAACGAAGGAGATTTGCCAAAGAACACCTCTATCTTCTTCAGTGTTGACATGACGAGCTGAACACTTGTGAAGTTCATGCTGTTGGCCAGGAAGATGTTTAGGGAGTGATTAGAACTGGGAGTGAGCACGGCTAACGGGTACTGCTCACACAGTCTCATGGCGACCGCTTTGACCTTAAAAGCGAACACGCCGGTAGAGAAGTACGCCTGTCCTCTGCAGTCTTCCATACGCATGCCACATTTCTCCATCACTTCAGCAGCCAGGCACTCAGAAATGGCCTCCACCTCTCCCTCAAAGAGCACGAACCCTAAAAACTCCTCCCGCAGACAGTTAGTCTGGTCCACGAAGCGAACAAACAAGGGCAGGTGATTCTCCCCCGAAATCTCCACCAGGTTGTCCATGACCAGCGAGAAGAGGCGCGCCTCCTTCACGTCAGCGAGCAGCTCCTCACGAACACACTTCTCGCTCACCTCCAGCATCTGCTGCAGCTGGGTGGAGGAGCAGTACTCCAGGTTCACCGCAGACGTCTCAAACTTCCGCCGCAGCACCTCGTCTCCAGCGTTGATGCGATACTCCAGCAGCGCCTGGAAGTTGCTGGGCGTGAAGCTCTTGCTCCTCGGTTCCTTTTCAGAATGGCCGTGCAGTGGGATGTTCTGCTTTCCCATCATGACCACGACGTCAAACAGAGACCTGAGGTATTCCCTGTGCTCCCGTTCCTCACTGGAGAGCTGGGGGCCACCGTCAGCATCTTGGCCATTGGCACTCTGACTTCCATCTTTATCCGTGGTTGCCTCTTCCTCCACTAACATGACAAAAAGGACACAGAGATTACATTAGTATACATTAGTATAAACCCACCTCTCAAACTATTTAAATGAGAAGGAGTGAAGCATACAGAGTGGCACATCATGGGGACTGACCTTTTTTTAATTTTGCCTTGGTGGCATCATCTTCTGCCTCCTGTTGTGGGGGGGGGAAAAAATCTTCAGCACATCACCACAGCACTTGACTGTCTGAGCCACTCAACACTAAATGCTGCTGAGGTCACTTTCAATCATACACATGGATGCAGGAATAACTACAGCCTCAAATAAACAATGAAACCTTGACCTGATTGTTTGCCCGCTTGCAGCTAGGATGGTCAAAGATGGTGGGTATGGCAGTATCCTTCAGAACAGTCCTGAAGGGGCTCTAAAACACAAAACATTCACATGAAACATATTGCACATGCAACGAAACTAAAGGTAAACTTGTAATAAAAAATGCATTACATCTTAATTACAAATGTAAATTTCCTTACTGTTTTTAAAATCAGATCTGGTTCAAAGTGTCGCGCGCACAGCCTGTGATACTTATTCAGGTGTTCTGGAGTTTTGTCTCTCAAATCAGAACGACAACAGTTTTCCACCCACTTTTTACATCTACAAAAGAAACAAGAGGGGAATAATTCAACACTTAGGTTTGTCACGAAGGTGCCGTACTGTTCAAACAAGTATAAAACAGTTTTGGTTCTCAAGTGTGGGTGGTGGAGAGTTCAGGGCGACTGCTTCACCATCGCTGTAGTGACGGCTGCCCGTCGGAGCTGACGAACCGGGCGCTGTGGCGGCCGAGGCGGCTGTGCGCACCAGCCCAGCTCTTACTGTGGCCAGGAGACATTTGACATTTTCCATCTTGTGATGGAAAGCGCCGTTTTACCTCCCGATTCGGACCGAGCCGAGTCGGTTCACCAGCCACACGGCGAACCCTAAACTTCTGTCACCTCGGTTGGTTAGCGCGCTAGCTCGTCAGTTAACTCCGCTAACGGTTTAAAGGCTGAAAGGTTTTCCGTGCTAGATATGTGGCAGACTAGTGGTTTGTTAGTCAGGGTCACACGGCCGCTCCGTGTGTCGGGTGGTAACACTGCTGCTGTCCGCCATTGCGCTCACCTCTCCGGGTCCCGCGGAAACCTGAAGAACGCCAACACCGAGTGGGAGCTCATCCTGGAGCAGTGCAGCGCGGCGCAGAAATTGGGCATCTTGTGTTCGGACACCGATATTAAAGTGTATGCATTAGATTCTGTTACGCCACTATCCAAACGAGAGGAAAAAACTTTTAACAAATGTTGTTTGGGTGATTAATCAGGCGCTAATTTAACGGGCACTCTAGTGCTTTGTGTGGCCCGGAGGAGTCAGCGCTTAGGGTCCGTCTCTGTCCCATAATGCTTTGCCTGTTGTTCCGCGTGCTGAATTTTTAACCAATAGCGTGTCGTTTCCAGAGTGAAGTTGGCGCCGTCGTGTAGAAGGCAACAGCAAAAGGGCGGGAAGGTGGAGCTGATGGGACCGGTGTTGATAACACTAATGTCAACACCGATGTGTTCCGCTGTCGTTATTTTACAACGGTCATGGCCTCCTATTTCTTTTTTTTCTTTTACAATTTAAGCAAAGTAATTCAAATAATACATATTTTGTGAAATGGGATTCCATTTAAATAAAATACTTCATGATTTAGCCCTGCAAAAGATAATGAAAAGATCTTCACTGCTGCACTTTTATAAAAGAATCAGGTTACCTCATGAAACAGAACAGATCCATTACTGCACTATTCACTCACTAACCCTACTAAGATGGCATAAAATCTCAGTTCACCTGCAACTGTTTCCACTGTAGGTTTCTTCCTCATCTCAGTATAACACTGACATCCAAATTATTCAGTTTCCTCAACCTTAATGCAAGTCAAAACGAAAAGTAGTACATCAGGAAGAATAAACACTTAAATTGTACAAGTTACAATAACTCCATGAATGTAAATTTGTATTTATTTAAACGTTACACAATTTGTCCATGAATTTCTCTTTACAAATATTATTTCACCAGTTACTAAAGTGGTGAAGCCAATCTACAATATGTATTAACATTAGTAGCATTTAGCGTTTAAAATATGATACATATCTTTTGAGAAAACAGTACCATTCTAGAGCAGTAACATGGAACTTTTCCCATCTCTAAATGGCATTTTGCATTTGAAAGGCAAAATATATGTTGTGCTTAGTTTACCTAGACTATGGGAAACATTATGGTTTGCCTTCAAACATGTCATCAGAAAGTGCTGTTAAAATGATAATTCAGGTATAATTCATAATATGGTGAGCATACATGCAGGGTTATGATTGGCTGTTACGTAATGGGATGGTAGTACCAGTGTTAACTAAGAATGAGCCCAAGCTGACACAACATGGCATTTAGACCGTTAGAACACAGCAGCGGTTTGTTTTTCTAGTGTACTTTTTTTTTTTATCACTGAAAGCAACAGTCACCAATAGTGTTAGAGTATAACGGTTTTATGTTTCAGTGTTCTGTAGAACATAGACGTGCATATAAATTTAGTAAAAACACATTCATGAGCCTCCGTTATGTTATTTTTCTTTGTCGTTTCACCCTATTTTATCTCAGCTGACAGTCTCTCCAAGTCTCTGGGATGGTCAGGCAGGTGGTCGAGCAAGGCCGGGTTTCTCCTGTATATGTACGCATTGGCATCTGCATCGTCCAGCTGCACCAGCTCAGCCAGTGAGGAGACACAGGGGTCGTGCTCACTGAGCATGCCCGGCAGGCGGGATGACTTGCGCTGGATTCGGGATGAGCGGCGGACAGGCGTAAGGAACTTCAGGTCTTTGATGGCACTTTTACGGCGTGGGCCACTGCCTGGCACAGACTGGTCCTCAATCCTCTTCTTTACACTGGAATTACATGGTTAATTTTTTTTTTTCAAAATTAAAAATGTGTTATTCTTGACAAAGTACCAGTTTATGATAAGAGCAACTTGTAATTTCAGTCAAACTCACCTTTGCAGGAAAGGTGTCGTTTTCACACTGTACTTCACAACAGATGCTCCTGTAACCTCTGTAGGTGTTGAATCCATCTTTCTTTCCTCATCTTCATCTTTGATGAGCTTCTTCTGTTTTTGCTCTAGAACCTTCTCTTTGGACTCATTCTCAACCTCCAGCTCATCAACTGTGGCAACATTCACCAAATCTTCATTTATTTCTAGATCTTCCTCCTCCAAGATTTCATATTCTTTGGCCGTTTCTTCTTCCACATTTACATTCAATATCTCTGCTTCTACTGTCTGGCCCATGTGTGGGTCTTCTGGAGAGGAGAAAGGGTTGTAAAAATTCCAAAATAATATTAGCACCAACACAAGCTCAATTTTTGCTGCTGAATGCTACTGTATTTGAATATTGTTGAAGCAGATGAAGAGACTCACTGTTCTCACATGACGAAGGTGTTTCCATCGCGTCCAACTTTTCACACAGGTTAAGCACCAGCTGCCAATGGAGAGGAGAGAATGTTTAAGACTAATAAATGAGAACTCACCATTTTGGTATCTGGTTAATGAATGAAATATGGCTTGTACCGATTCCATTCTGATCTCTGGATCTACAGGAAGATCCATTTCAGAGTTGTCCAGCAGATCCAGTGTTGTGTTTATTATAGGAGTTGGGCTGCTGGAAAACACCGGTTTACTGTGCAGGACCTTCTCGAGTTGAGTCTCATCATCCTCGGCCGACTCCTGCCTCGCCTCGGCCGACTCCTGCCTCGCCTCGGCCGACTCCTGCCTCGCCTCGGCCGACTCCTGCCTCGCCTCGGCCGACTCCTGCCTCGCCTCGGCCGACTCCTGCCTCGCCTGGTGCCGCGGGACTAGTTTCAACGGTTCAGGTGCTGACTTTTCTGTCATCGCAGGCCTTTTCAGAGTCTTGCCCTTTGACGCCAGCCACACTGCCAACTTTGCTCTAGAATACATAGCCAGGACCAAAAATACACAAGATTAGAAAACTGCATCCTATTCAGATTATTTCAATATGAAACCAGTGAACCATGCAGGTCTGTGACTCACCTCCTCTGATCAGCCGTCTCCACATGTACCCTGTACTGGCTGGTGGCACTTGGACCGGGTCCTTTGTGCTCACTGGTAGTTACTGCAGGTTTGGCTTTGTAGCTTTGCACCACTGGTTCCCTTTTTTTGATGAGCAAGCTGGGCTTACTGGAGACTGGGCGTGCAGCAGGCGCTGGAGCTGGTTTAGGGGGAACGGGAGCCAAGCGAGGAACCACAGGCCGGGTGGATGCTGGAGCTTTGGCTGACATCTGTCTTTGAGACACAGACCTCTGTGCTGGTTTCTCTGCCACATTTAGCTGCACATCTGACACAGACTTGGCTCTGCTCGACAAATTGGGCTGGAGTCTGGATTTTGATCCAGGCAACACAGTCACAGATTTTGATTGAGCTTTAGACAAAGCCCCCATCCCAGGTCCAGCTACTGCTGTTCCATCACCTATCTTCACTTCCCCACAATGGGGTCTTCTGAAGCAGTCTATTTTAGACTTCACCACTCTGCCTTTATAGGTGCCAGGGACTGGTTTTGGAGGAAGAGTGGAAGGGGGTTTTTGCTCCACCAGTTTTCTGTGCCTCACTGACTGTTCAGTACGGAAGGCCTGACTTAGTGTTTTCCTGTTCTTAGGATCAAACTTGGTTTTGGTGAGTGGTCCGACTTGTTCTTTAAACTCAGTCTTCTCTTCAGGGTTCCCCTCCCAGTTTTCTTGCTTCAGGTCATTTTTTGATTGCAGTGGTTTTGATACAACATTTCTAGATTTAATTGTTTTCTGACAAGCCACTGGCTTTGCATTCTCTTTGTTGTTCTGAAATGCAAAAAATATATGTTTTGCACACTTTTGTGTAAGGGCCCGAATTTGCCCGAATTTAATTCCAACATCCATTAAGTTAATATGGAGCTAATACTCATAATGTTCATTAAAGTTATGAATAGGGTCAGAGATCAAAGTAATTCTTATAGAGTTTAACAGCTCTAGATGCAGTACCACAGGCTAAATTGTTTGCTTTGCTGTTTGATGTATTCACTTGGTGTAAGTAAATAGCAATCCTACCTTTGTCACAGTCTTGTCCATCTTAGTGTGAAGTGCTCACCTGTGCCAAGAACAAGTGATCACGTATGTTAGCCAGCCACGAACTTAACAAACGCCTCATTTAGAAGTAGTTATCCACTTTAACTCAACACCATCTTACGGCCAAGGTGAAATGGCATATAGGACTAGCAAGCTAACTAATTGTTCAGACAACAGGCTGTTGGCTAGTTACCTTACCTGCGAATAATAGGATCCAAATTATATCTGCACACTATTTTAGCTCAACACGCACCGCTGTGTTGTTGTTTGGGTGTTGTCCGCCATTTTCGATACAGGGATATTCTAACTTGCAAACCATGACATTAGTTTTTACTTAAAACCGCAACACGATATAATTTTACAGTAGCAATTTGTGTATAACAATTTGAGAACCACGAAACTTACACCGATGTCAGAATATTTCGGGATAATATATACATACACAAGCTCTGTTGGTATAAATCCCCCCAAAAAGTATCGACACTAACTTACCAAAAGAACGTCGCTCTCCACTGTCCCCTCAACGGCCCTTCCACATTCAAACAAATCCGACTTTGGCGCTGCAGTTCTTCGTTCGGATTGGCGTAGACAATTTGTGACTCACTCAATCCGACCAATGATATGACTCAAAAGGGCACGTGACACAATGGGGCGGAGTTCCAGACCCAATCGAGAATTAAGCGCTGTCTCTTTTGAACCATAATAAAATTCCTTATACTGACCCGTTTTGATTTTTGAAGAAACCAACTCCCAATGGAACTTAGATGTGTTCCTAATGTATTAATGTTTCAGTCCATGTTTAAAAACATTTATCATCTGTGCTTATAGTATATCTTGGACTTGTCAGTACTTTGACAATACATTATTATTCTGTCACCCTATTTTAGTGTTTAAATCCATTTCTTTATTCCAGTTTGCTATTCAATTATCACGCAGTGTTATTTTTGTGTTTTCTTTTTAAATGCATAGTTTTATGTAACCTTTATTTTATAAAAAAATATTTAATGAGTGATTAGACGTCGGGAAATAAGCTTTATTATATGCATGTCTATATTATTCCACGCTTTGTCTATGGAAAGCACTAAAGTTGTCTTGAGTTTTAACTAAAGCTGTGTGAGGTTCAACTTACCACACAACTGAGTAAATCATATTAATTTATATATACCATAAAACAATCCAGTGTAGTGGTGCCAGTTTTGCCTTGAACGTACATTATGCCATTCATTATCGATTAGCGCTTGTACTACCCCACGTTTAGTATTGCAGTAGACGACACGCGCCACTAGGTGTCAGTATATTCTGGATGTGTCAGGATATTCCAGTCCCACGAACTCCCACTCGCATTATACGTTATACGTGTAAACTGCGATTTAAATTCAGCCTTTGAACCGAAAAGACATAAGAACTTTTTTCTAATGAAGTAGTAAATAAGTCACATGAAAGTGTTATTAGAGGAACTATTGGAGGAACTCTCTCCAAGTCTTTCTGTCTCTGTACATTAATATAATAATTTATGACATATTCTGCCGGTTTGACGGTCGTATGTGGGCAGGGGCGGACTGGGGAGAAAAAGTGGCCCGGGAGTTCCTGACAGACTGGCCCACTATATATATATATATATATATATATATATATATATATATATATATATATATATATATATATATATATATATATATATATATATATATATATATATTAGTGCTGTCAATTCCAGGTGCCGCGATTAAAAGTCCTCACCAGGATTTTGCTCAGGCTTCCTGGACTGCGTTGATTCCACTAATTTTACCTGGATTGCTAATTAGATCTATATATATATATATATATATATATATATATATATATATATATATATATATATATATATATATATATATATATATATATATATATATACTGTATGTGTGTGTGTATATATACTGTATAATCTATACATGGCACGTAGTGTATATGTCAGCTTTTATTGTCATATGGACAATATTACTTCCAGCAATAATATGATTACAAATCAAAATATATCAAAATAACTAACAAACTTAACAACTTGACCCTGACAAAATACAGGGGAAAAACAACTGGAAAGCTACTGAAACCTACATTGTTCACTCAGTGAGTAAAACCTCTACAGCTTTTCTTTTTTCTCTCTCAGCTTTTCAGTGCCACCTTTACGTTTGGTAGTTTGTTTAGACCAGGGGTGCCCACACCTTTTCAGCTTGCGAGCTACTTATAAGATAACCTAGTCAAAATGATCTACCTACAATAAAAATGCAAAAGAAATGTATTTCTTCTATATTATAATTATATTATTTAAATTATTATTACTATTTAATAGTATTACTATTAATAATAGTATTGCTATTTAAGAGTGTATTAAAACAAGGACCCAATCAAGGTCCAGGACCCCTTATATTTTACACGACATCTTCACTTTTTTGATAGAAACGCCTTCTCTCTCGTTACATTCATCCATCTCTGATTAGTTTTTCGGGTTTGTTGTTCCCGCTGTCAGCGCTAATCTCGCAAGAACTGACACTCAGGCTACTGCAGGTTGACACTCTCGTGAGGCTAGCGACATAATTCCTTTTGGGGAGGCACTTGAATGCTTTAAAAAAAATTATATTATATCATAATGATTGTAACATGGTCAAGTCAAGTCAAATTTATTTATATAGCGCTTTTTACAACACATCACAAAGCAGCTTTACAATTGTATGGGTCCAGATCCCTAATGAGAGAAAGAGACGACAGTAGCGAGGAAAAACTCCCTATGATGGTGGGGATTAGGAAGAAACCTCGGGAGGACCAAGACTCAAAAGTGAATCCATCCTCCATCCTCTGCCCGCTAGCAGAAGTCTGTATTTATAATCTAAATATAGTTCTATAGTTATAGTTCTAATTCCAGGCCAAGCAGTCACAGTCCCTTCAGTGCAGATGGTGAACCTCAGATAGGAGTTGGCATCAGCGCGTCCTCTGTGGCAATGGCACATCCAAACAAAATGAATAAGTTCATAAAATGTGTTTATTATTATTAATATTATTGTGAAATGCCATAATATTATTTATAATCTCTCTAGGACACAGGTTTGTTTACTACCCTTTCTGTAACATACTAATCAGGCAGACAAGGATCCAAGTGCGGATAATAGCCGTCTTTATTGAAACAATGATCACAGAGCTATCAAACAGGTGAGGGTGCCATCTAGTTGCAGGCTCCATTGAATCCCCTGTGGTTCTTTGGCCTAAAGAGAGAGAGAGGAGAAAAAGACAGGAGAAAATGATTATTATGAGTATTGATGTGATATGAATTTGAATTTGTTGCACATCCTTGGTTGTTTTTTATACGTGTAATGAGTGTATACGTATCCAGTAAGTGTTCTCTAATACTGTGTATTCACCCACTATGGGATATGTATATGGGTAGACAAAACTGAGTTGTCATGTGTGAGGAGTAAACTCACATCACTCTGCAGGCACATTTTGAGGCAGACCAGTTCATCAGAACCAAACAGGGCAAGACTAGGCTGAGAGCAGATGCTGTTCCCACCATTTTTGTGCATCCCCCTGCACAATACGGAATGACAGAAAGAAGAAACAGTTAAAAGATGGTCATCTTGGAAGCAAGGCCCAATCCAGAAAGGTGAACAACTCCAGTAGCCAAGCTTCAAAATCCAGCAACCCCCAAACAGCTCCAAATAATAGAATACAAGTCTAGTACGGTTACATATAATTACATATATCATACTGTACTATAACATTTTAGTATGTTGTATTCCTCTTTAGTCTTGTAAGATTCATTGATCAAAACTGCCACCCTAGTTTCAACTTACCTTGTGTTTTCTATATGTTCTCTATATGGTTCTGGTTCAGAGGGACTAGGCAGGGGACGAGGTCTAGGAGGAGAGCAGAGGTCGGTACACGGGGAAGGCAGTAAGACGGAGAGACCGCTCGGTACGTGGCATGGCACCAATACTTCATAAGAAGAGTGAGGGGGAAGATTAAATAGTTGCGATGGGGAGCCGCGATGAGCGGCAGGTGAACCGCATCTACACGGAGATCATGTGCGGTTCCTCACACTTTCATTTCAGCGCTTGAACCATTTTCGCCATATACTCTTCTTTCTCGTCTCCTTCCCTTCGCCGGGGCAGGATGAGATTTCTGTTGTATTGGCGGAGCTTTTCTCCTGGTTCTGTTGGAGGCTGCTCTCCTGGCTCCTGAAGAGCACGTTGTTCTTTAAACTCTTCCACCATCGTACCAGCGTGCACTTCTCTTTTTTTGCAGGCGCTGTAACCACCATTTGCTCCATCTTCAGGCGGTATGAAGCCATCTCTCTCGTCAACTCTTCTAGCTCTCTCTTCCTTTCCTCCCTCATCCTGTTCCTTTCTTGCTCTGTTTCCAACTTCATCTTCTCCACCTCTTTCTGACATTCCGTCAGTCTCTTTCTCTCCGTCTCCAACTCTCGCTGCCTCACCATCTCCCTTTCTTCGAGCTCCCTCTTCATCATTTCATTCTCCTTCATCTTTTCCACATGTTTGTCCACCTTTTGCCTGAGGTTTTCTATTTCCCTCAGTCTCGCATTTTCAGTTATTTGATGGAAGCGGATCTCCTGCCTGAGCCTGATCTTATCCAGATCTTCCCCCAGTGTGTAGTCAGCCGTCCTCATCTCCTTTAAACACTCCTCCATTTGCTTCCAGTCCTCTTCAATCTCCCTCTTTTCGTCCTGCAGGGTTTTGCACTCCTCCTCCAGATCCTTCTGTCTGCTCATCATTTCTTCGCCCTCTCTTGTCCACTTCCTTTCTATCTCCTCATATTCACTGACCAACTGTCTGTTTTTTAATTTCTCCCTCTCGATTTGATCTGTGGCTTTCTTTATCGGGGACAATAAATCCTTAATCGTGTTGCACATGACGTCCTCTACACTTAGCATGTCACCCTTTCTTTGTTCCTGTCCACTTCTCAGATTTACACTTGCCATCTCATTCTTTATAATGCACTCCATCTTCTTATTCCACTGTCCACTCTCCACTACTGTATTTATATGTTCAGCTGTGATTTCTCCTCTCTCAACAAATATCACACTGGTGTCGACCGCCTTGAGTATGGCCTTATATACGTTCGGTTATGTTGTGTTATGTCGTTACTATAGAAACGGAATTCTACTAATTAACAACGTCATGTTTTGTGACGTCATTTAGAATATTCAATTCACAACATCAAAGTAAAAAAAAAAAACATACCGCGGTTATTAGGGGTGTCGCGAGACGGAACTCCGCGAGATTTTCTGAGGGGTAAAATACGGTAGTTTCCCGGCCAAAACGGGAGACTTGACAGGTGTGGATTTGGGATTAAAAGAAGCAGCTTCTTTTTCTTCATCAAAACAGAAAATCAGGCCAGCACTATTGACCACAGTTGAATTTAAAAACAAGGGTAAAATCAAACTAATAAGTTTAAAGAATTTATTTCCAGATGTATGTCCAGAAGTGGTGGACGCGAGACTGGGAGTCTGACCCTTAGACTGCTCCATCTTTATGGCAATGTGGACAGGGAGATATAATGAATGTGGCATTAGTATGGACGAGGCTTTTCCAGTTCCTGACTACTTGTATTAATAAGTGAAACAGCTGCTGTATGTTTTCGTAGTCCGGCCCGGATTTTCTGGGACAAGCTGGTTTTTTTTCTGATCTCTGCTGCATACCGTCAGCCCGCATCAGCTGGCCCAGTCCGCGGCCCGGTCCAACTCGTTCATGTGTTTACAGGCCCAGTCCGCGGCCGCGCTGAGCAGGTTAGTGTGACTGGAGCGGGGGAGGTAATAACACCGTTAAACAGCAGCGTGACTACGGGCCGCAGTGCGCGGCAGTGTCTCCTCCACGGGCTGAGTTAACCCATCGGCCCACCGGGGAAATCCCCGGTAGTTATGTATGCCAGTCCGCCCCTGTATGTGGGTAAATTTGCCGTGCTTTTTTGATCTATGTAGGCATGGCGCATTTAGTCTCTATGAATCCATATCAGCTATACATAATTTTACTGGCATGGTGTGTACACATATGTTGACGTTTTACGTGAAAACACGGCAACATCTTATACTCGTTCGTTCTTCTGCAGTTCCTCACAGCCAGGCGAGTTCAGCAGTGTTCTGTGAAATGGGCTGGTCCAAAAGTTGGGCTGTGTCGTTTTGGACAGAGTACAAGCGTTTAACCCAAAACCTTCCCATCTGACTTTTACCTAATACCATACAGATGCGGGAACCTCCCTTGATGACCCAAAACCGCATCAATATGCGTATGATTATGGTTCTTACCGAGCACAAAAGACGAGTATTGTACAAATCACACAATTAATGAAATTAATTGATTTAAAGTGTTAGTTACTTTGGTGACGTCGAAGAGGAATGTGGTTGTTTTTGACAAGGATGTGAAATCAAGGACAAAGCATTTGAGTTGATAGCAGCGTCAGTAGTAATGGGTCCGGTGTCATTCCCGCATAATAACCACACTGCTGCTCCGGGAGGGACATACATTACAGGGATTAATGCGTTAGAGTGCAGCACAGATGTGACAAGAAGAAGAAATGTACGCTGTGAATTTTAACTTGTGCATTGCTATAAATGTTTGCAATATGTAACATACTGTAGTTATATGAGACTCAGCTTAGTTGGCTTTGAGTGTGCCTGTGTGTGTACGTGCGTGTGTGTGTGTGTGTGTGTGTGTGTGTGTGTGTGTGTGTGTGTGTGTAATCAATTTATTCCATCACCTCACATGCAGGCGCACAACAACTGCAGACAGATTGAAGGGACTGAGCTATGAACTGGATCCCTTAACCAAGCAGACAGATTTACTGTTCAGGGCTTGGCTTCACAAAATCTTCAGAACCCAAAAGATTATAATTCGCAGATTATCAGAGATTTGGACTTTTTGTGGAAAGTTGACCTGGAAGAACCAAACTAGATATGAACTCCAAATTCAAGCACAGCTGGAAACGAAAGGGAATCTCAGAGGGGCCAGTTTCCCGAGCCCAGGAAGTGTGTTCTCCATTTAACCCGTGCTTCCATTTGTCTACCCAAGGTTGTGAAAATAGGTACAATAATTTTGCCTGGACGTCACAAACCAGAGGAAATTGATTTTCTGCTGCCTGTAATTTACTGTGAGAGCAGGCGGTGACTCTGCCCAGACCCGTAATGGCAGGTCTGGCAGGGAACTGCCTGAATCTACCACCTCCTGACTGCATTTATCAGTCCTGTGACAAACTGTAGATGAGACTGTTTAGACACTGTGATTAACAAAGCTTGTTTTACAAAGAAGTTGACTTTCTTTGCGCAGCACATGCACGCGCGCGTACACACACACACACACACACACACACACACACACACACACACACACACACACACACACACAACTCACAAACTCACAAACGAATTACAATGGATCTGAATAAAAACAAAAACACGACAGATCGCTGGCAGTTCCTGTTTGCACCAACATCTGTCCACAAAGTGAAACTCTGCTGTTAATTACAGCGTCTGATTGGGTGTCGCGTCGAAACAGCCCTCAGCTCTGGATCCCACTGCTGTTAATTAACACCAGCTCATCCATCACTGATGGAGAAAGAGGGCATTATAGTGAAATGCAAAATGCATCATTCTTGCTTTAGCTTCCATATCGCCTGCTTTGTGAAGAGATCTAGATTAATGGTAAGCTAAAGTTATCATTAGACAAGCACACTGAGAAAACAGGGCAGCTGATATATTTAACAAACATGGCTGGGTGTAATTCAGTCACCAAGTCTCTGTAACATTGCAATAGTTTTTTACAGGTGCAATTACTTGAATCTGATTTTTTTTCATTAGAAAAATCTGGAATAATATGCCAAATGCAAAAGTGCTTATATCAGACACACTTATCAGATAGATATACAGTATATGATAAGGTTTTTGTATAATGAGGTTTTTATATATCTGAAACAAATGTCCCACTGGAAATGGTCTTTACTGGGTGTGAAATATTTAAGGCTGTAATAGGATAACAAGATGATGTTATTTAAATACAGAATATCACATATATTATAATAAAATACAATCAAAACACACTGTACTAGAATAACTTTAGTTACATATTGATGACAAAAAGATACTATATTCCAAATAAATGAAACATGAAAAGTAAATCATGAGTAATAACTAGAGAGTCCTTAGATATTTGGTCTTTAAAAAACTCTATACTCTCTTATTTAAGAAGAATCATCTGAACAGCTGGTCTGAACCAAGGACTCCTGTCAGGTTCAGTATTTAACCATTGTGTGCAGACTCCTGGGGTTCAGTTCTAATCACCACATACAGACTCCTCTCCGGTTCAGTCTTCACTACTGTGTAGTCTCCGGTTCAGTCTTCACTACTGTGTAGACTCCTCTCCGGTTTAGTCTTCACTACTGTGTAGACTCCTCTCCGGTTCAGTCTTCACTACTGTGTACAGACTCCTCTCAGGTTCAGTCTTCACTACTGTGTACAGACTCCTCTCAGGTTCAGTCTTCACTACTGTGTACAGACCCCTCTCAGGTTCAGTCTTCACTACTGTGTACAGACCCCTCTCAGGTTCAGTCTTAAACATTCCTGAAGACTCCAGTATAGAGACTGTCTCCATATGGGTAATTCAGCTTTAGTAAATACTGCAGCCATCATATGGGTACTGTAGACTAAGTGTGGTACTTATCAATATGGGTGTTGTAGCATCAGTGTAGATACTGTATTCTCAGTATTGGTACTGTAGTTTCAGTATTGATACTGTAGTTTCAGTGTAGGAATTACAGTCTGAGCACTGGTACTGCAGTTTCAGTATTGGTACTGTATTCTTAGTATGGGTATTGTAGTCTCAGTATGGATATTGTTGTCTTGGTATTGGTACTGTAGTCTCAGTATGGGTATATAATCTCAGCACTGGTACTGCAGTTTCAGTATGGGCACTATAGTCTCAATATGGGTACTGTAGTTTCAATATGGATATTGTAGTCTCAATATGGGTACTGTAGTCTCAATATGGGTACTGTAGTTTCAATATGGATATTGTAGTCTCTGTATGGGTACTGTAGTCTCAGTATGGGTACTGTAGTCTCAATATGGGTATTGTAGTTTCAGTATGGGTATTGTAGTCTCAGTATGGGTACTGTAGTCTCAGTATGGGTACTGTAGTCTCAATATGGGTACTGTAGTCTCAATATGGGTATTGCTTCTGTTTCTTCCCAGCAAAGCAGGCCATCCATGTACATACCAACATGGCAGTTGCAGCCCCTGCTCCAGCACAGTAGAAGGCCCAGCCAATTTCACAGGAACCTGTGGTTACACACACACACCCACACACACATGCACATGCACAACACACACACACACACACACACACACACACACACACACACACACACACACACACACACACACACACACATGCACAAACACATGCACAAACACATGCACAAACACACACACACACACACACACACACACACACACACACACACACACACACACACACACACACACACACACACACACACACACACACACACACACACACACACACAAATGGTTTACAATACACTGATAATCTCAAGCCACAAATCTGAAGTTCTTGAAGCAGGAATGTTTTCAATGCAGTCAAACCTCAAGGAGACGTCACAATACTTCTCAACAGTGATAATGTCCTATTTGTTTTCACAGTGGCTAATGTTAACACTACACTCTTAGCAACTGGTAAAGTAATTGACCTGCTGAGAAACTCTTGTCAAGTCTGTCATGCGTTTGGTCATCTTACCCAGATCGAACTGGCTGGAGCTGTTGTTGCAGGTTTGTTTAACCTCTTCGCTGTCCCACCCCAGGGGGTAGAGGGCACAGCCGGAGCCGATCAGCAAACCTACACACACACACACAGACAAACCGGCAGGTTGGGAGTGATTCTCTTCTTTTTGGATGAGGATATGCAAAAATACCAGAATTATGAGCTTTCATCCTGGACACCAAATACTAAAAACTGTTGTAATGCAATACAGTCTCATGCAAACATTTGAATTTATCCCAGGACAACCCTAAACCAGCATCTGCTCCTTAGTTCTCTCTCTCACACACACACACACACACACACACACACACACACACACACACACACACACACACACACACACACACACACACACACACACACTCACTCACTCCAAAATGGTGTCTGATAATGTATAAATGTGTTTAGTGCTTTTGCCCTAACAAAATTCTTTCTGTGCAAAATAAACACTTTTGGAGTTCGATTATTCTGTAAATAAACATGTTTCGAGGGTTACGTCTTCTTTTTCACAGTCCAATGGTGGGCGGGCCATATGATAAGAGTTTTTCTCACATTTCCCAAGTGTTGTAAGAGGGGCATACAAGTACACACGAGTAAATGATTCAGCCTGGGTGTTTATTCCATCAGGAATTGCTTTTCATGAAGCAAATGCAGTTAGCTAAGATACAGAGATGTGTAATCTTGCATTCCCATCAGCCAGAAGAGAAAAGACGTCTACTCCAACCCTCCAAGCTAGCACAGAAAACCGTGGACCATGTAGAAGCTGCACTCATTAACCAGTCGATGAGCTAACTGGTTAACAAGCTAAATGGTCAGTGGGCTAACTGGTCAATGAGCTAACTGATCAATGAGCTAACTGGTTAACAAGCAAACTGGTTCAATTTAATGCAGTCTTAAGATGAACATAAAATCAAATCAAGCTATTGCTACCTCCTTTTAACCCCAATGGCAACTCTCTGCCCCCTCCCACGTTTTTCCATTCTGTTGCACATAATGTATGTGTTCACCTAATTAGCTTCTGAGAATTTTTGGAACATGAGACTCTGTACTAACAAAATCAGACTGATACTAAATAGCTAGCAGTGTTCAGTCAGGCTATTTTATCCAGAGACAAGCTGTACCAAAAATACTCAAATGTATAAATAAATATCAATATAGAATATAGAATATAATATATAAATATATAATATTTTTAAAAATCATAAAGTAAAATAATAAGAAAAAACAATCTCCACATAGAGGATACTTTACATATTCTTGGTTACTATCATTTTAGAATAGGCAGTCTGCCTGCTACCTTAGCCAGCTCTTTTCAAATGGTGACCACACGTGAGGCGGCCATTGTGACGACTAATTGAAAAGGGTTTTTTTAAAGGCTGCCCATCACAGCATCTGCCAACTACATCTGTAAATCTTAAGCAGAAAGGATTAAGTTATGTGCACAGACTCTCTAAGTTGAAGTACGAGAGGGATGCTTACAACTGCAGCAGACACACACAACGTGCGTTTTGTTAACGGTAGTTGCATTTGGAGCACTGCTTTTGGAATCAAGTGTTTTGGAATCCAAACACTATATAAACATGTGGAGGGTGCTGTAGGCGTGATGACTCTCTGCTCTGTGCACTGCAAGCCACTGATAGCTGGTGGAGGTCTGGAGGTGTTTTGGAAGTCCTGCATGTTCTGAAGTACCTCAGTTGTCCACAAGGAGGAGTATGGATGGCATATGGATCAGCTCCCAGAAGCTCTCAACCACAAAACAATGGGTACTGTAACCACTCCGAGACAAATTTAAAACAAGCAGGTTAAATGCGCTCACACAAGACAAATTTATCTTGCTAATCAAGTGGCCAAACAGTATAAATCACGTACTATAAAATGTCAGACGTTCTCTAAATCACATGTTCTCTAAATCCCACATGTTCCTCTCTGAGCACCATATGCCCTGCTGCAGCTCAGAGCACATTTCATGTTGTGAGATCCTCACAGGGACCAGGGCCTTCTGGCAGGCTGCATGTGCTGTGTGTATGTGTGGGTCCAGGAGGGGTGGGGGTGTTATTGACCATGTGTGCTAATGAAAGGAGGCATGACTACACTCAGGGGCTTGGTCACATTGTTCTACAGACTGGTTTCCAGCTCTGAGACAGAACTGGTGGAACTGTCAGAGTCCTGGGTAAACACTGTGATGGGCAGGTTGTGTTCTGGGAAGTATCACGACACACAAAGAGTTGTGCTAGGGCTATAGGTACAAACATGATCTCTACTATTTGTTTGTGAGCGTCTAAGTCTGAAGTGTTTGACATCTGTTGAACCTGTTAAGCACAGGCTACTGCAGCTCCAGACACGACACAGTCAAAAGTTGAAGGTTGAACCATAAGGGAGACGGTCGGTCTGCTCAGCCTTAGACCTGCAGTCTGATGGATTTGCTTTTTGAAACCCTCAGGTGTCTGTAACTGACCGCTGTTACATGCTTCCAGTTCGTCTCCAGATCCTCCTTAGCATGACCTCAAAATCGAAGACAAAGATCCATGTGCCCGCAAGAAAGTGGAATTCAGCTATTCAGCTTTCATCAGAGAGTGACGGCATTCAAGCTCAGGAGCTTATAATGGGTGCAGAGGGGTGAAATAGAAAAGAAAATAGACTTTTGTGTTGTTCTTAAGTGATCCATTATTTGAAACTATGTAAGTATTCAATGTGTGTGTGTGTGTGTGTGCATGCAAAATATTCATAATTCTGCTGCAAAGACACACCTTACAACCTACCCCTGCTCCACTGCGAGTGTGTGTGTGTGTGTGTGTGTGTGTGCTATGCCATACTATGTGGTCTTATACTTTGCAGAGGGGGTGACAGAATGGAAAGTAATCATGGAGAATGTGTGTGTGTGTGTGTGTGTGTGTGTGTGTGTGTGTGTGTGTGTGTGTGTGTGTGTGTGGGTGTGTGTGTGTGGGTAATCATGAAGAATGTGGCTACGAACAGGAACAAATATAAAAAGCGCATTCCCAAGAACACGAGGGACTTAAAAGGAGTTTTCCTTGGCCATGGAAAACTAACCAAGGAAGACCAAAGAAAGGAGATGGAACGTAAAGTCTGGCTTGATGGATAATGATCTCAAAGAGTGGAATGTGTTTACCTCATATGTGTTTAAGGAAGGGTGATCAGGCACGAGATCCAGGGCAAAGCATAGCGCCCTCTACTGGGCTCTGGAAATGTTCTTCAAAGCCTGGCGTTAGCGAACAGGCAACAGTCAACCTGTAATCTGGCATTCCCAGGAGCATATAGCATAGCGCCCATGCGAGAATGAATCTGTTCTGTAACACCCTCTGGCCTCTTTGGGCATTACTCACCAAAATCACTGAGAGGAACAGCATATTAATACAAAACATGTGAGCTCATGTCTTAGTATAAAGCTGCACACTGAGCTGCCAAATGTTGGGGTCAGGGGAGACGGAGGAAGAGAGAGACACACAGTGAGGGGGCAAGGGAATCATTTTGCCCTCCTTCTGAGAATTTACACGCTGTTCACACATAATCCAGTTTTAAAGCTCCATGTTCTCCCGGGTCCCTGGAAGGTGAACAGCTGGTAGCTCCATCAGGAGCAGCCAGGAGCCCTCAGCTCCCCCCTCACACCTGCATGTGCTTGGATTAAGTCACCTATAGCTGGACCTCCCACCTGGTGTCACTGGCAGGGTTGCCAGATCAGAGCTTATATACTGGCAGGGTTGCCAGATCAGCATTCCTAAGTAAAGGCAATCCACCGGGCATGTGCTGCCTTTAGTAAACAAAAATGCTTTCATCAAAGGGAACCTAACTCAAAGGGAACCTAACTCAAAGAGAACCTGACTCAAAGAGAAACTAACTTTGACCGAGGAGACAGAGCACTCAAAGCATGCAGACACAACCTGCCCGGAACCCTCCGCCCCCTTAAACACGCCACACAAAAGACACAACACACTAAGCTCGCAGTCATACATGAAAAGCCAACATCCTCTCGTGCAAACAGACACGGCGATGCCGGTTCTTTCCCAAAGGCGTGAGCAGCTGTCCTGACTCACCGCGCTGAATCACCTCGTCAGCAGCCCCATGGCCACAAACACTGAGAAAGGTTTCACTTATGCTGAATCTCTCAAGGTCTGTAAACAGCTTGTGTTTTATATTCTACCCTCTGCCAAATGACGCTATAATGCCACAGATTATAAGGCAGAGAGAAATAATGAAATGAAAAGAAACAGTAGTGGAGGGGGGGTGTGTTACCATGACGAAATGACAGACAGCCCAGCCCAGTCTGCCGATAAGGGCTGTGTGGATCATGTGCGGTTCAACATAAACATATCAGTGAAGCAGATCTTTGCAGTCAGACACCACCCCAGTCAGACACCGCCCCAGTCAGACACCGCCCCAGTCAGACACCGCCCCAGTCAGGCCCGCTCTCAGGGGCTCTTACGCTAACCACGGCAGAAGAAAGAAAGCAACCACATCGCAGGAACGACTGGACATGCCTGGAGCTTGCTCGCCCCTGCCTGGAACGTCCCCGTGCGGCCCCTCTGGGCACCTCCCCTACGGGGGTGAGATAAAGAAGGAGCAGATGAAGGACTGACAGACCCGTCTGTCAATCCAGTTTTAACCAGATTTTTAAAATACAGAATAGTTGTGAGACTCCTTCACTTATACATTCCACTACTAGCTAGGCAGGAAGGGGGAGGGGTGGGGGGTTATTTCTTTAGTGTACTGACAAACTGTAAAATATTTCAAATTCTTTTTATCCATAAATCCCAATTTCTCCCCCACCAGGAGTTAGCAGGTGGGTGGGAGCTGTTGACTGGACTGTGATGTGGCTCCAACGTGTCTCTGGGCTGTCTCTGTAACGGCTCCGTGAAGCTCCCAGCAATGGCACATGTCTAGCAAGTCACTCTGATGGCGACATAAATTCCCCCTTACAGATCAGGCTGCCCACGGCTTGGTCGTGCTCTGACGGAGGGCAGGCATGGATGGTTTTAACTCTGACATCACGCGTCATCACTCTTCACAGCTGCAGTCTTCCCGGCTCCTCTTTGACGCCACTGTGTTCTCCACTAGACAAATTCATGCAGCTCTGCACCAGTTAAAGGTCTCTGGTATCACCCAGCAGAGGCCCTGGGCGATGACTTAAAAATGGAGGACAAATCTCGCTCCCAGAACTTCTTTCTGATTCCTTTTGCTGTTTTTTTCTCAGTGGAAACACTGGTCTGGGCTGTGGATGAGAGTTATAATGAGGACCAACCATATCACTGTGGCATGCAAAGCTGTGGGAATCACCACAATCCTGAGTGATCGATCCGGTTCACATTTTCCAGCAGGTTCTGATCCTTGCAGCCTCCAGCAGAGTCTCTGCTAGCTGCCTAAGGGCCCCTGGCAGTCGGATCTTCTGATGAACAGGTGTAGCTTCTACATTTCAATTTACAATTTGCACTGGCTTTACACCGACACCATGGTCCTAAAATATCCGCCAGTGTCACACAACTTCTGTCACCTCTACCAGGCAGTAAATAAACAGCCTTCAAACCTACCTGACCCTAGTCATCCCTGTAAAACAAACAAGCAGGAAGGCTCGTATTCTTAGTATCTGGAGTTTCATCATGGCTTTAAGGCTGAGATCCTCTTGTTTGTGGCTGGTCTGGGTGCCTGGTGAGTTGTAGCACAGGCGATTGACCAACCCTGCTCTGTGGCATAGGCCTGTTGTTCAGACCAGCCCCGAAGACATCAACATATCTGGTACTGTAGCTGAGTGTTAGCCATTGTTGGCTAACATGGCTATGGGTGGATGGAGGCTCGTTCAATACTTTAATTACATTAAATAACACTGAGCAACATTAAACTGTATTCAATTAAATATTGCTGTACTGTACCTATGTGTCACACTGTGGAGGTCAAGCTGAAAACATTGACAGTTGTAGTCACAAATTTCCACAGATTTACCTGTAAAACCAGTTAAATGGCTGACAGTATTGCTTCTTTCCTCAAATGAAATGCTAGGTGAAAAGTGAAAGGGTAAGGATGTGTGTGTGTGTGTGTGTGTGTGTGTGTGTGTGTGTGTGTGTGTGTGTGTGGGAAGGCTATGAAGATATGTGAATCATTATCTGAGAATACATTTCCAATCTGTGATTTTCCTTCAACACTACCAAATATGTTCTATATCCTGTGGGGTATTATAGTTGAAAACATTTCGATCAGTGAACTTAACCTCTCTCTGCTTCTGACGTGTGTGTGTGTTTGTTTATGTGTTTTATCTATTATTAACAGCAAAGAGTGTGTGTTTTGGCAAAGAGATCTGATCACAGATGGTTTTATTATACCACACACACACACACACGCACACCACTGAGACCATCACAAAAGTCCCAACCCCCTAATTATGAATCCTGAAAACAACCTTGCTTTGAAGGTTACTGCAGGTCTTTAATTTGTAAAATATATTTATAAAAGTGGCAAAAATGTGGCTAAAATAGAGAATCTCTAAATGTGACCATATTTTGGACCAAAGGTTTAAGCCACTTTAACAGATCTTGGAAATGACTAGAAAATTGCACTAAGCACTTCTTACTTTAAAACCAAAGCATCACCTTCATAATGGAAACATGTAGGAAACATGGAGGAAACGTAGAGGACATCCCCTCTCAAAAGCCTCTGCACCCTCTTCTACAGTGATGGCCTCATTTACTGGACATTCGGTGTAATACGAATGCCATCCAGATGCTCCCATGCACTCTCTTTGCTCAGCTAATTTTAGGTTTGCTCAAAGTTAAAAAGGATTGAGAAAGTTGCTCAGGATGTGGGATTTGATGCAGGATAATCCCCACAGTAAAGCTACAGGATAATCCCCACAGTAAAGTTACAGGACACAGTGTCCTGCTCGCAAGACCGTTCACTTCTCACAGGGATTCATCTCTGCAACCTGCAGTCAGCCACACACTAGAGCAGCACCGCCTACTCCAAGAATGTCGGGTAGAGTCAGTCTCAGAGCACGCACTCCAACATCACTCCAACAGCACTCCCATAGCACTCCATCACTCCCACAGCACTCCCAAAGCACTCACAACACTCCCGCAGCACTCCCACACCACTCCCACAGCACTCCCACAGCACTCCCACAGCACTCCCACAGTACTCCAACAGCACTCCAAAAGCACTCTCACAGCACTCACAGCACTCTCGCAGCACTTCAAAAGCACTCTCACAGCACTCTGACAACAGACCCACAGCACTCCGTGCAGAGGTTTGTTTTTAAGCACAAAACAGCACCCAGCTTGTCTGCCTCACACAGAGCACACTGGGACAGGGCTAAATTTGGTTTGTTTGGACAGACATCTGGAGACAACTTTTGATTAATTGTGTGCAGACTATGTTTTTGTTCCCTTATCATCCAGACTCACTCCGCTTCTCATAGAGTTGACAAACTACAGATGTGGTACAGATATGATTTTATAGCTCAGATGATCTTGCACTTCAGGCGAAGTTACAGAGCAGGTCCCCTGGGCAACGCTTCTGCACCCAAAGAGAGTAAGCGGTTTACACAGTGGCACCGCTGTAGATCATGTAGGACAAAGCCAGACACCTTCAGGACCTTCGAGAAGAATGGAAGCACCACGTCCCAGCAGAAGGGGGTTTGCAGACAGGCAAACGCTGCAGACAGCTACAACCCCACAGATGACAGCCCCTCCCCCACTGAAGACATCCCCCACTAACCCTTTAGTAGGGCAGCTACTAAATGTCACAAGACAGCTGAGTTGACACCAAACACAGAATTCCAGCGTTCGGTATCTACGGTAATGGCTGTAGATTTACAGAGCACAGTGATAATTCCATCAAGACACACACAAGACAACCATCATAATTAGCACTTACAGTGATCATCTCACACAAGTACAGAGGCGAGGTTTATTGAGCAAAGCAAAGCCTAGAACCCAACAGGGCCTTAGAGGACGAGCAAAAAAAAGTGCTTTCAGTCTGTTTCATATTAAAACTGATGCTTGGCATATTGATATGCAGTTTGGAATCCAGCTGTGAACACAAGACTGTTGAGCTTAAATGACAAATCCGTTTCTTCTATCCAGAGAGCTCAGAGCACACGGACTAAAGCGCAAACAAATGATCTTTTGTGATTCGTGTGGTGTCTCTGACTTGAACCAGGAGAATATGCTTATACTTAATATAAGTCATGAGTCTCATGCATAATTAATTGGGGCTCATATATAATTAACTTGGTGTCTTCTTTAAGCACAAAATTGAATATGTGGTTTATATACCTAAAGGTTTTTTCCCACTGGGACTCTCAGATCACAGTGAACTGCTTTCATCTTGCAGTGTAGGCGTGAAGACACTGGCTCTGAAGGGAGCACTCTGAAGGGAACACTCTGAAGGGTGCACGCTGAAGGGTGCACGCTGAAGGGTGCACGCTGAAGGGTACACTGTGAAGGGTACACTGTGAAGGGTGCACTGTGAAGGGTGCACTGTGAAGGGTGCACTGTGAAGGGTGCACTATGAAGGGTGCACTATGAAGGAAGCCAGTGACAGCACCATGGATTCAAGGAGCACTGAACACTGACAATAACCATCACTAGGAGAGAAATGAGATATGGCAGGTCAGACCAGAGAAACTTTGGCCAAAAAAGAAAATCAATTCAGATATGTAACTTGACAAAGAAGAATCTTAATAATAATCAGAGCTGTTCACTGGAAACATAAGGAAACACAATGTACAGCAACTTCAAAGACATTTCAATTGGAGGCAGAGGAGAGCGAACATGGGAAAAGAACATGAGAAAGACAGAGAGAAAGAGAGAGATCCTTAATCCTTCAAATCCTTGAAATAAAAAAAGACTTGTGGCCCCCAAAGCATCAGAAATTAGATGCTTAAAAACAGCACATCTGAGGTTCAACAGGCAGGGCTCAAATTATTCAACCTCAACATGCGTTTTAGCTGGTTCACTGACATCTGAATCCAGGGGCTTAAACCCCAATCCATAAGATTAGAGACAAAGTGGACCCTTTGTCTCTGGAACCAATCAACGTAGTAATAATAATAATTTTATATATATATATATATATATATATATATATATATATATATATATATATATATATATATATATATATAATTATTATTATTACTATGTTGATTGGTTGATATATATATATATAACTCGTGCAGTGTAATAATGCACGAGTAATATAATATAATGTAATATTTAACTCGTGCAGTGTAATAACTATGTAAGAACACATTATACATTGTAAAAACTATGTAATACTATATACAATTTAATAACATTATAATTACATATTGTACTATTGTACTAACTATATAATACACATTGTAATTACAAATTGTAATAACCATGTATTATATTGTATACACAGCGCTCACATTGTAATAACAATGTAATAACTTTGTAACACATTGTAATAACTATGTTATAGCATTCAGATAATAAAAGATGGCCATCTCAAAGCTAGCAGAAATGAGAAGTAATGTGCTCAGGACTGAGACACTCAAGACCAGTCTCAGAGACATACTGCATTTCTAGACCATTCCAAGAGAAACAGCACTTAAGAAAGAGAAATTAGCTGTTGAACAGGGCAAACATAGAAAGAGAAACGCGGGTGTGTGTGTTCACTGCATGACAGGTGAGCCTGACACGCACTTTTTCCTTTACTGTGAAAACAAGTGATATATTCACAATGAAAATAAACAATTCAGTAATATGAACCACACAAAAAAGTGCAATATGAGAGACAGGCAGCGAGATACTTCTCACAACTAAACCACCCCACCTCACACACACACACACACAGACAGATACAAATACAGACACACACACACACAAGCAGACACACACATACACACACAGACACCCACACACAGCACCTGACACACACACACACATACACACACACACACACACACACACACACACACACACACACACACACACACACACACACACACAGACACCCACACAACCCCTGACACACACACACACCCAGACACACACACACACCCAGACACACACACACACCCAGACACACACACACACCCAGACACACACACACACCCAGACACACACACACACACACACACACAATCCCCTGTATATATACACATTTACACATATACCTATACACACGAACACAACCCTTCCCAACAGTCCTTGCTAAATGTTTACAAGTTGTCTTATATGAAATATAATGTCCTTATGTTCTTATAATGTCCTTAAAACTATCTGTTAATATCTGTTTGAATATAATTAACATTATTGATAGCATTGTTGTGGTGTTATTAATAATAAAAAATATTTTTATTAACAACAGTAGTATTATATAGTATACATTTTCAAAGTGTTGTGTATTGTACATTGTTATATACTCATCTTGACTTGAGAAAGATAGATGAGGGAGACAGATTAATAAATAATTAACAGCCTTGTGGGGGGCAGGGAGATTAGAATGAGTGTGTGGGATTAGACATGAGGATCCCAATTTAGATCACGATCTCTCTCTCTCTCTCTCTCTCTCACACACACACACACACACACACACACACACACACACACACAGGTCTCTGTTAAAGAGCTCGCAGTTAAAGACTTGTCTCCGAGTCCACAGGTCTCGTCTATCTGTTGCCTATGGCAACATGGATGTGTACACACACGGATGTGTTCACACACACGCATTTACGCAGGTGTGTGCATTCAGCTCTGTGCTCCGAGTCCCTCTGAAGCACCATCTCCATCACAGCCCTCATCTTGTTCACTCCCAGCACCTCCCAATCTCCTCCACCCCCTCCATCCTGGAGATGGTGCGTTAACCCGCTCTTTCTGGCCGTGTGCTGGAGCCTGTCTTGGAGTCGCTGCTGGGTCTGCAGGGAGCAGACGGCCTGCTGGGTCTCCAACTGTGTGGCCGTGAATCAGTGCCAACAGAGCAAAACCCCACCGGGCCCTCCAGCCCTAGCCCTCGTGTCAGAAGACCAGCCAGTTCCAGCAGATGGGCACTGCACGAGTGTGAACCACCACTAATAAAGCATCAGCTGTTCCCTACAGACTACAGCAGGGGACCAGAGTGAGACCACAGGACCCTGATAAAACATCAGGTAGGATGTCCTGGAGCTACTGGCTACGGAAGCATCAAAGTGTATTAAGGTGGATGATCTGTGACCACGTGTGTTTGTGGGAACTCCAAACGTGCACTTTGGTAAAAGAGGATCACAGATGAGCCCGGGTGCTGGGCACTTTTAACGGCCTGTCAGGCTGCTTTCCTCTGCCTCTGGGGCATGTTGACACAGCCAGGTTCACCGCTGGAGAAACCAACATCCTCCGAATGGACTCGACCTGTTGCACTGGAGCAATCGCAGGTCATGTGCTGTGATTCATAAGGGCTAAATTCTAGATGTCTGGTACTGTATTTAAAGGAGTCCATAAAAATTCACCACTGGCAGACAATTTTGCTTATTTCAAGCATTGAGAACATGTGAATGCAGGTAACACACACACACTCTTCTGTGACATACGCTCCATCAAGAAATCAATTGGAATGCTTTATTAAAAGTTTAGTCTGTCATTAAAAGTAATTAAAGTAATTTCAGATCCAATATCACTACCTGGGCAAGAACAAAGCACAGAGCTTAATATGGTCTTTAGAGACGTTTGCCCAGCGCCAATTTAATCTCTGTACTTTGCAAAATGGGAAATGTATCCTCTTTGATCACAGACGCTGTGGAATGTTCCAGAACCCGGAGATTTACCTTCAGGCCAAACACTGCAGCAAAAAACTCTTTCATTTCAGCTCTGTTGATAAAACTCACCATGAAATGGTAAAAATGTCCAACTGAGTGAAGCAAATTTAATGTGTAAATTAAAAAAGGTAAAAGCATAATAAGTAATGGCAGACAAAGAGAAATCTCCAGGAAGAGAAGCACAAAGACATCACCTCATCTCACTGTCCATTTACCCAGGCACAAACCGAGGTGGGTAAACCCATAGACTAAAGATGGGACAAACTCAACACTGCTTAATATCAAGAGCTTTTTAATGGTTTCTGCAACAATTAAATTCAGACAATGTATTTGTGTTTCTATTAGCCCAACTGTTCACTGCAGCTAGATCTCAGGAATGCATCTTTAAAGTTCATATCCATTTCCTGAGCTGTGATGTGTTGTGAGCATCATTACATTTATTTAGGGGTTTTGTCCCATGTTGTTTTTGCCTCTGATTACACTGTGTCTGGACTCACTGTGAGGTTCATTCAGCAACTGAATCAAATTTTAGAATCCCACCATATGAGCACAGCGTCAAAATAAAAGTCAGACAAACTCAAACGCAGCAAATGTGGTCTGTGCTTACAAAATCCCAGTGTTTTCTCCCAAACCTATCAAGGAGAACCTCATGAAAACATGTAGTTGCACTCTGAGTTTTCCTGAGCTGACAGGTTCCTCTCAGTGAGTCTAGTTGTGAATATGCTAGTGAGTTTGCTCCAAGGAAAAGAGAGAGAAAAAAATGAGGAAGCAGAGAGGTACAGTAACCAAAGTCAGACACAAGCAGCCAATCACAGTCAACGTAACATAAAACAGGTCTGAGTCAGAGTGTGTTGGGTATATGTTACAGTGTAGAGTGTGTTGGTGCAGCATTCACTGTGTGCTAATATCTGAACAGGACCAGCCGAAACTGTGTGTGTTGAAAACTGTACAGCTTCGCCACAACCTCACACTTCAGCCGTCTGTAAGACACTAGATAAACGAGACAGTGATCGAACTGTCCAGCTACACTTACAGCGGTCAAAACAGGAGCTACACAGCACCGGTCCTCACTATCCTATTTTATTTTTTCATTACAACTGTCATTTGTTTTCAGGGTATAGCATTTCAAACCTCGATGATGATAATGATGAGACTACACTGTACATTTCCTTGTTTTGAAAGATTGAGGACTTCTCAGGGTTCTGAAGGTGTAAATGATCACTGCACTGGCCTTAAGCCCAGCGGTTCATTTTGAAGACATTGGTTAACATCCGTCTTTCCATCCCGATTACTATCACTGAAATAAATGTGAGAAACAAACAAATAAAATTTTTTTTAAACTCTCTCTGTGACTGCCAATCAAAAATATCATAGAGGGTTTGTCTATCGTAACCAATCCAGAAGCTTCTTTACAAGACGGTGGTCCTACCTGCCTGTTAATCATTCTGTGTTTGCACGCAGCAGACGTGAGCAGAGCTGAGGGCTAAACCTGTCTGTCTGTGGAGGGAGACGCTCAGGAGAAACCTGTCTGTCTGTGGAGGGAGACGCTCAGGAGAAACCTGTCTGTCTGTGGAGGGAGACGCTCAGGAGAAACCTGTCTGTCTGTGGAGGGAGAGGCTCAGGAGAAACCTGTCTGTCTGTGGAGGGAGACGCTCAGGAGAAACCTGTCTGTCTGTGGAGGGAGACGCTCAGGAGAAACCTGTCTGTCTGTGGAGGGAGACGCTCAGGAGAAACCTGTCTGTCTGTGGAGGGAGAAGCTCAGGAGAAACCTGTCTGTCTGTGGAGGGAGACGCTCAGGAGAAACCTGTCTGTCTGTGGAGGGAGACGCTCAGGAGAAACCTGTCTGTCTGTGGAGGGAGACGCTCAGGAGAAACCTGTCTGTCTGTGGAGGGAGACGCTCAGGAGAAACCTGTCTGTCTGTGGAGGGAGACGCTCAGGAGAAACCTGTCTGTCTGTGGAGGGAGACGCTCAGGAGAAACCTGTCTGTTTGTGGAGGGAGACGCTCAGGAGAAACCTGTCTGTCTGTGGAGGGAGACGCTCAGGAGAAACCTGTCTGTCTGTGGAGGGAGAAGCTCAGGAGAAACCTGTCTGTCTGTGGAGGGAGACGCTCAGGAGAAACCTGTCTGTCTGTGGAGGGAGACGCTCAGGAGAAACCTGTCTGTCTGTGGAGGGAGACGCTCAGGAGAAACCTGTCTGTCTGTGGAGGGAGACGCTCAGGAGAAACCTGTCTGTCTGTGGAGGGAGACGCTCAGGAGAAGGAGGACGTGTGACTAAAATGGATGTGGGACTCGTTCACTTGGTACATTTGCAATACGGTGTTAAGTGAATGGTGTGATGTATGGTGTCCCTCTGAAAACTGTGATAGGGTACGAGTTGAAAACAGACCCTCTGATAACTGTGATTAGTTACAGGCTGACGAACGTATCACAGACTAACTGTGATTGGGTACAGGCTGACAAACGTATCACAGACTAACTGTGATTGGGTACAGGTTGACAAACGTATCACAGACTAACTGTGATTGGGTACAGGCTGACAAATGTATCACTGACTAACTGTGATTGGGTACAGGCTGACAAACGTATCACTGACTAACTGTGATTGGGTACAGATTGACAAACGTATCACAGACTAACTGTGATTGGGTACTGGCTGACAAACGTATCACAGACAAACTGTGATTGGGTACTGGCTGACAAACGTATCACAGACTAACTGTGATTGGGCACTGGCTGACAAACGTATCACAGACTAACTGTGATTGGGCACTGGCTGACAAACGTATCACAGACTAACTGTGATTGGGTACAGGTTGACAAACGTATCACAGACTAACTGTGATTGGGTACAGGTTGACAAACGTATCACAGACTAACTGTGATTGGGTACAGTTTGACAAACGTATCACAGACTAACTGTGATTGGGTACAGGTTGACAAACGTATCACAGACTAACTGTGATTGGGTACAGGCTGACAAACGTATCACTGACTAACTGTGATTGGGTACAGGCTGACAAACGTATCACTGACTAACTGTGATTGGGTACAGGTTGTTCAGTGAATGACAGGTTCTCTGCAGGTGCAAGTGTAGGCGCCACTATAGCAGGTGTGAGACACAAGGGAGCGTGAGAGTCTGATAGAGATCACAGACAACCTGGAACATGAAACCCCCCCTTCATGGGGGGTGGGGGGTGGGGCTGCTGTGTGAGTCTTAGTAGTGTCGTAGTGTTTTTCATTTAAAGCTGGATCGTGTATGCTCTCATGAGATGCATGTGTCGTGTGAATATATCTGTGTGTGTGTGTGTGTGTGTGTGTGTGTGTGTCCACACAGCAACTCTTGTCATTAGGATATCTGGTGTCACCATGCCACCAAGGGCCCCCTATAGTGTGATGTCTGGCTTCTCTGTGCCATCAATGGCCACTGGTGTAACGTCTGGTGTCACCGCACCATCACTGGTCAGTCGTGTGATGTCTGGCTTCTCTGTGCCATCAATGGCCACTGGTGTAACGTCTGGTGTCACCGCACCATCACTGGTTAGTCGTGTGATGTCTGGCTTCTCTGTGCCATCAATGGCCACTGGTGTAACGTCTGGTGTCTCCGCACCATCACTGGTCAGTCGTGTGATGTCTGGCTTCTCTGTGCCATCAATGGCCACTGGTGTAACGTCTGGTGTCACCGCACCATCACTGGTCAGTCGTGTGATGTCTGGCTTCTCTGTGCCATCAATGGCCACTGGTGTAACGTCTGGTGTCACCGCACCATCACTGGTCAGTCGTGTGATGTCTGGCTTCTCTGTGCCATCAATGGCCACTGTTGTAACGTCTGGTGTCACCGCACCATCACTGGTCAGTCGTGTGATGTCTGGCTTCTCTGTGCCATCACTGGCCTCTAGTGTGACATCTGGTGTCACTCTGCTGCTGACGGCATGCTCTCAGCTCCTGCTCATTTACAAGCACATGCCATGCAGAACCGAGCTGTCGACACCCTCCAGAACACACACACACACACACACACACACACACACGAGCACACACACACACACACACAGACGCACGGACGCATGCACATTGAAGTCACACGGAGAGGGAGGAAGCGCGGGAGAGGCAGGGAGTAGAAGAGGGATAAGACTGCTGAGGGAGATTTGCATGCAATGTTGTGCACAGGCGTGAATTAATTTTCATGTCATTATTTCAGTGCTGCCGATAGACAACAAAAGCACGTTTATAGCTATAACAATGCCAGATGATTTTACAACACTGGGGTCTTTCTGCCTCTTGCGGGGAACACCAGCACACACTGGACATACCAGCAAAAAGCCTGACTGCACAAGACAGAACAAAATGTCTCCGGCCTAAAGGCGAATATGAACCGTAGCGGTTTATCACTGCCGATTTGGAGAGAGAGAGCTGAGTGTCGGGTGAAGAGAGGCAGACATGGTTCGACACCCTCCAGACACCCACCCTCCATGAAGCTCTGTGAGGCTCCATGATTCCACAGTACTGGAGCTGGCCGGTGAACGACGTTCTTTAAAATATTCCCCGAACCTCAGCGAGGAACGCCTGCTCCTTCCGTTTGTCCGGAAAAACAGTACCACTGCGGCTCCGTCCTGCCCGAGCTGGCAGAGAGAGGGCCATCTGGAAGGAGGGAACATTCCAGAACAACTGCCCCCGAGGGCAATGCTAGGCCACATACCACAGAGGACCTGAGAGAGACCACGCAGTGCTGCAACCAAGCCAGACTGACAACGAAACCTCTCAGAGAGCCCGAGCACAGGGACACCTTTGTTCATCTGGTAATGGAAAGTTGGCTTTCATTAAGTGTCTGTGTGTGTATGAGCGAGAAAAATAGAAAAAGAAAGAGAGAAAGAATATGGGACAAAAAAGTGAGAAGAAGGAGAGGAAAAGAATGTGGGAAGTGATTAACTTCTGGCACCCACCACACTGCAAAATGACTTTGTAATTCATAATTGAAAGAAATCAGAGAACCTCAGAGACTTTTATCTCTCTGAATAGATTACTGCATACCTTATCAACACTGCCACACAATGGAACAGGAAGCCGACTGTGTGTTTGGCCACCTGGTTTAACATTAAAGACTTGCCAATGTCCTTCATGTCTGAGAAAGGAAAACAACTCGTGTTTACTTAGCTTAGCTGCTAACCCAGCTGCAGAGTATGACCAGCTGTCCAACCCCATCATGGCTATCAAAGATATCTCCCTAAAAGCAGGTGTTAAATACTTCAATGTCCTTTCCTTTACACTTTTAAGACATTTAATTGGCTTCTCTGTTTCTGTTTTGCACATTAAAAGTGAGTCTCTAGGCTAATTCTGCTGTCTCTGAGCCCAGAGAACACACCACGTCAGGTCCACACACACAAGCTTCATTCAACCCGCACGCTTTAAGCCTCATCAAGGGCCAGTGCTGAACTGCCTTTGTGGAGAGGGCCGTGTCTCGATGGGATGATCCTCTTCACCCGTCTAGACCACTTATGCCGTCCCGATTCCTCTTCCCACAGTTCTCAGCTCTGCACAGCACCAAACTTCCCACCTGCGTCCACGCCCCCAGCCACGCCCCCACTGCAAACCGTGGCTGCTATCACATTCATTTATACTAGAAGAACTTCTTTTTCAAAGCCAAAATCTCACGTGGAATTCAAAACCTTATTTTGTTTTTAATCAGATTAAGTCACAATGAATAATTCATCAGTTAATTATTTTCCCCATTGCATATCTGTGTTCAGTGTTCTCGCATATTCATGGGGTTCTGCACCCTAAGCACATGCATGCAAACTCACACACGCCTCCCCACTGCCTTGGCCAAAAGCAGCAGCACAGGAGAAATAATCCCTGATCCATTCCTCTCTGTATGTGTGTGTGTGTGTGTGTGTGTGTGTGATTGTGTGTGTGTGTGTGTCTTTTCCTGTACTCTCTACTCACTGCACTGGGCAGACTGCTTTCCTTTTCCAGTTCCCACCACACCAGCCCCCACAGCCAGCAGGACTGCCGTCTACAAACACAACAACATGGTGGAGAACTGCAGGGGTGAAGAAGGGTGTGTGCCGTCCTCACCGTAGCTGGGGCTGCGGTCACAGTGAACCACAGGGGTAGGCAACTGTGTTTTCTGACGTGACCTCGGGTGCTATCTGGCAACGTTACAAACACAAGCCGTAACCAGGCGTGAGACGCTGCACAAACTCAGTGTTGACACATTCCTTTCATAGTACACGTGTAGAGTTGGAATGGTGGGGAAGAGTCCGCAGATAAAGCCCAGAGATCCCGACTTCCTCGTCTTCATCAATCTCAACGTCAGACACTAATCTAACCTTCAAAGGAGTGAATGCAAAGGCAAGACACTGCTAAGAAACCTCAGAGATTATTGATAAGTAGACTGGGAAGCGTTTGCTTTGAGGTTTGTGTTGACGTTCTCTTCTCTCCTCTGCTCCACATTTGAGGTTCAGTTTCAGGTTTGAAAACCTGGAAAACAGCTCCAGGTTCGCTGGGAGGCTCAGCTGGGTCAGGGTGAACAACGAGGGATTTACATCAAGGCCTTTTGTGGTTTTCAGGAGAACAAAATTAAACATGTCTGTGAAATCAAATCAAGCAGCCACAATTTGTGCATGCAAAACAGCCCTGTATGACCCAAACCAGATAAAACCGGTTATAGAGCTCAAAGTCCCAGTCAGCTAAACGACTCCCATGTGCCTCTGTAGACCGGGTGCAGTCAGGGCTTCAAGACTCCTGCTCTAAAGGACCTGTGCGTTCCTCAGACTGCACTGCTACTCTCTCTCACTCTCACTCTCTCTCTCTCACTCTCACTCTCTCTCTCTCTGCCAGGCCTCTGCCCAAACACTCACCCAGCACTGATCTCTCTCTAATCACACACTCATCCCCCTCTACCCCACACTCATCCCCCTCTACCCCACACTCATCCCCCTCTACCCCACACTCATCCCCCTCTACCCCACACTCATCCCCCTCTACCCCACACTCATCCCCCTCTACCCCACACTCATACCCCTCTACCCCACACTCATACCCCTCTACCCCCACTCATCCCCCTCTACCCCACACTCATCCCCCTCTACCCACACTCATCCCCCTCTACCCCACACTCATCCCCCTCTACCCCACACTCATCCCCCTCTACCCCCCACTCATCCCCCTCTACCCCCACTCATCCCCCTCTACCCACACTCATCCCCCTCTACCCCACACTCATCCCCCTCTACCCCACACTCATCCCCCTCTACCCCACACTCATCCCCCTCTACCCCCCACTCATCCCCCTCTACCCCACACTCATCCCCCTCTACCCACACTCATCCCCCTCTACCCCACACTCATACCCCTCTACCCCACACTCATACCCCTCTACCCCACACTCATACCCCTCTACCCCCACTCATGGAAAATATCAAAATATTACATTTTGCTTATTTAAAATGCTATCAGATGTTTTGTCTGTGTGATATGAATAAATCAACCCACTGCTGAGGTAAAAAAAAAAACAACTTTATTCTCCACTTAACATGATTGATAAAATGACCTCAGAAAACAGTAGATCAGGGAATGACAGAGCCATTGTTTCACATTCAAATCACACGTGAAGACCACTGCTGCTGAGTCCTAGCAAGCCATGCTTGACTCCCGAGCTAGGGAGACAGTTCTCACTGTTAAACATCTGAAGCACACGTGCGACAGAGCGCGTGTCCGCCATACATACAATCACGTGTGACATGCTCCGACATACCGATCGCAGCATGGCTGCAGCCAAACGCGGATCTGAATGTGCAAGGAATGAATTAGAGCTGAGGGAGAGAGAGAGAGAGAGAGAGAGAGAGAGAGAGAGAGAGAGAGAGAGAGAGACAGACGGGTGTGTGAGGTGAATGGGAAACAGCCTAATCTTAATGAAGAAAAATGGAAAAATGAGGACACAGTAAACAGGAGATATTTGTTTGTTATTGACCATATTAGTAAACAAAGCATGTTGTGTGTGTGTGTGTGTGTGTGTGTGTGTGTGTGTGTGTGTGTGTGTGTGTGTGTGTGTGTGTGTGTGTGTGTGTGTGTGTGTGCGCGTGAGAGAGAGAGAGAGAGAGAGAGATAGAGATAGAGAAGCAAAGGAAGACAGGGAAAGAAGGTATAGATGCTATATGGCCCTTTATCAAAAGGTCAGCAGAGGAGAGGAGATTAGTCCTATTGGTTTGCAAGGCCACAATACAGATTGAGCTTAGCCCACACTCCTTATATCTCCAAGAGAATGGCAACACACACACACACACACACACACACACACACACACACACACACACACAAAGATTTGCACCAGAAAACAAGGAACAAAACGTAGGGGCAAGCTGTCAAAACTACAGCATGTTTCAGTGTTTCAGTCTGTGTCAGAGTGTAATCACGTCTGTGCACTTGGGAGTGAATGAGTGAAAACAAAGGAGAGAGAGAACAAGAGAGCAAAACAGACAGACAGACAGACAGACAGAGAGAGAGAGGAGAGAGATAAAGCAGATGTAGACACACCTCTTATTTGTGGCATTTCAAACTAGAGTGAATAGGAAATTCGTTTTTGCCTCCTTTCTCTCACTATTCAGAACTCTCACTATTCAGAACTCTCACTATTCAGAAGCTGCTCATGCTCTTTATCACCAGCCCGTGAGTTTATGACCTCTGTCTCAATCAGCACACGACCGCCGCCCTGATCTCGCAGAACTGCATGAGACATCACAGCTGACCACCAAAACAAACAGAGTCCATGCAGAGACCACCAGACCTCCACACACAGCTCAGGCTACTGGGGGAGCAGGTATCAGACTGTAAAAACAAGCCCATATGTCCCAGGCTCTGTAGGCGGGGGGGGGGGAGTTAGTCAGGCCTGCTCGGTGTGGGGTGTGAGTCCCAGGGAGCACACATGACATGGGGTGAAAGCTATCCATCCATCCATCCATCCATCCATCCATCCATCCATCCATCCACCCATCCATCCCCTGACTCACCTCCCACGAACTGGATGCCTCCGGCCACGCGTCCGATGGTGCGTGAGATGAGCTCAGAGATGCAGCAGCCCATCAGCGCCGTGAGAGCCACCAGCAGCAGAAGGCCGCAGCCGGTCCCCGTGACCACCGTGCAGATCCTCCACTCCAGGCTGGGAATCCCCTGGAAGGAGGCGTAGCGCCCACACTGCTCCACCATCGTGGTTCCCCCGCGCACCTCGTCCCGGACCGGATAGGAGCAGCGGCGGAAGGTCCCGAAGGCCACGGGCTTGCCCATCTGAGACCCCAGCAGCCAGTAGGGCATGAAGAAGCCAACGCAGGAGGCAGCAGCACACAGCAGCGACAGCAGAGCCCACACCACCCCAGCGCACGTGAGGCTGGAGCCCATCTCTCACTCTCTCTCACACACACCGGGTGCCTCCCGAGAGAAGAGCAGTGAATACCGCGTGTGTGTGTGTGTGTGTGTGTGTGTGTGTGTGTGTGTGTGTGTGTGTTGTTTTATGAAGCTCTCTCAGTCCACATGTCCTGTGTGAAGTGCTCGTTCATTTGTATGTCAGGTTGCTAAGACCGGAGCTCCGGCGTCCATTTCTCCAACACGGACCTGCAACGAGAAATAAGGAGTCGTGAGAGCTTAGCCAACGGTCTCAGTGTGGAAGATCTTTTGAGACTAAAGTTTTGCCAAAACCCAATGGGAACTTAAGGCCCGTGTTCACGTTTTGCTTGGTATTACCCTGTTACCCTTCATCAGTGTGTTGAGCCGATGACACTAAACGTGTAAGTACTGGAAAATACACAAAGAAATGTCTACCAATGTACCAAAACACAGCGCCACCAGCTCGAAAAGAAGTGATTATAAACGTCTGCATAAATGTCTAACAAATTCTGTAACATCTCATTAAAAGATCTTACACTTTTCGACCCCAGATTACCGTCGATTCCGACCGATCCAGACAAGCTGTGTTACCCAAATAAGTTCTATTAAAATAAAACTTGAGGCGCAAGGACAACGCACGCGTGTGATGTACTCCTGTGGTGCAGTGTGGACCTTCATCTGGGGTTCGGCGACCACCACAGCGACGCCACGCACGAGACCTCCGTCTGCATGTCCACGCGCCTCTGCCCGGAATGTCCCGACGAAGCGAGTCGGGCTGGGAAAGGGCACTCCGCTCCGGTACTCCGGTACTCCTCCCACAGCTCCTTCTGCTGCGGCGCAAGACTCCGCCTGGCTGTGGCACGGGGAGCTACTGCGGGCGCCTTTTACAAGAGGGGGCAGTCTGCATCAAAATGCCCACGTTCATCACTAAAATAAGCTTTGGCGACGTGCCTTTGCAGGATAAGCAGTAAATATTTAAAGCTTCATTTACAACCACTATAAAAACCGCCTTATACTTGCCAAAATATTCTAGTATGAGATCCAACACAGGCGCCTAAACGTTCAGGTTAACGCATGGAAGACACGCAACCCTGAGCTACCGCAAAGGTCTTAACACCACATCAGATCCAGGAGGGCATAAAACGAGCTGGAAAACTAACATTTATTATTGTATACTTCTATTTCAGTGAAACAACCACCTGCTTATACACGCAACAGATTTGATTCGTGTCTGGCGAGGACAGGGTGTGTGTTTCACGTCTCGGAGTTTCTGTTTGGGTCTTGGTTTCTTCTTTGTTTTGCACTGTAAACGCGGCGTTGCCCTCTTAAAACAGAAAAAAACGAATAATAAGAGAGAAATCCGAGATTAAAAGTTCAACCTTTTTCGTTTTTTTTCTTTTTTATTGCTTCTTTTTACACTAATTCATTCCTATGGGGTCTAGAGATCTATTTGAATTGGTAGAGAACAATAATTTAGACGCGAAAGGGACCATTTACTGTCTTGTATGAAGTAGCTCTAACGGAAATAGCCTGAGGTTTAGAACAAACGCCTGTGAAAATGCTGCTTCTCCTGGTCCGTGTTCACACCAGTCAGCAGCGCGCCTCATTAGACCAGCGACCATAAGTATGCAGTCGTTCTTCTGAACTGTAAAGACTTTGCCTGTTCGAGTAGTGGTGCAACCGACAGGTTTCTTCTATCGTTTATTACCAAATGCAGTGTATTGCACACTATAACCTCCTTCACCCGTGAGCTCCAATTGAACCTAGCCAATATTATATCCAAAGCAAAATCATTCAGGTAGGCAGAGTGTGTGTGTGTGTGTGTGTGTGTGTGTGTGTGTATCTTTCTGTCTTACTCCTCCGCTGATTCTTGTGAGTTGTAGGGACTACACTGTCATCCTCTGAAGTACATGTCAATGGGAATAGCGCAGAAATGTTTCTACTGGTGCTCTGGACCCTATAAATGCTGAAGCACTCCAGAGTGGGCAATCACTCCCTGTTAGCGCTGCATTAGATCCCTCTAGATCAGCTGCTGAGACAGGACTAAACCTGAACTTAACCTAGCTCTGGTTTAAGGTCTTGTGGCAAGTTGATAAACACAATTATTGAATGAAAATAAAACCGGTAAAAAAGAGATAATTCAGAGATTAAATATAATTTTAACACAATGTACCTGTATATTCATTTTTGAGGTTTAGAAGTCTTTTTTTTTGCCTGGATACAGAGAGATCATAACACAATATATATGTGTTGACTGGCATACTATGAATTATTAATCAAATATCTATGACATGCAGAAAATATTTACATAAGTACAAAAACACAGCCGTACAACTAAACAGAACAGACCTGACACATCTAGCGTTTAAAACACAATATTTGTCTATGTGGAAACACTTCCAGGTCTGTCCTGGCTGGAGAGGATGTTGTGTTTACTGCATGTTCATGTAAACCATGGAGTGTAACCTCGGAGTGTTTGATCATGGACTGAAGTACCATGGAGTGTTTGACCATGAAATGTGACCACGAAGTGTGTGAAAATGGTGTGTATAACTTCAGAGTGCATGGCCATGGAATGTAACCACAGAGTGTATGACTGTGGAGTGTGTGATCACAGAGCATGTGACCCAGCAGTGATCAGGTGTCCATGACACACTGACCCAGTACAATAGCTGCGTGTGTTACACATTTCAGAATAATGTCCGCTGTTTATTATTACTCAAGCACAGAGGGATCTCAAGCACACAAAAGAGCCAACAGCCTGGTCAAACACCACCCATTCAACCATCACCAGACTCCTTTACATGCACACGGCGTTCACCATGACGTCTGGAGCCACAATCCATAATCCTGCTCACCTAATTATAATAATTATAATAATGATATGAGGCCCAGGTCACACAGTCAGGTGATTCGTTTCTATGGTCCATTCTGCTATGGGAACGAACACGAGTCACCAAAATCATTTCAGTACTGCAGTATTAACAGGTTGAGGAGTCAGGGTTCAGGGGTCACAGCCTGCTGGTATCTCTCTGCAGAGATCAGGAGCTGGTCTCTTTTTAAAAGTCTTGCAGCATTTTTTCCCAGTTTTCATCACCACTCATCAGCTCGTGCTCGGCAGCCAATCACGGCAGGTGCTGCAAACGTATGAGGGAGTGAAGCCAAGCAGTGCACCTTCTCAAGCTGTTGCCCACGCCACGTCCCACAGAGTCACGGGAGACTGGCGCAGAGTGACGCCATCCCCCCCCCCCCCCAGACAGAGGAGCCTCTCCGCAGGTGACTGTGACGTCATCAGGGCTCACAGCGGCGGACCGGCCCCGGCGGAGCGGAGGTTCTGTCTGCTGTACCCCTCAGGATGCTCTGCTGTAGGGTCCAGGGCCTGATTGTCGGGCACCACGCAGCCAATCATATGAGCGGCTAAAGTGACAGGTCGTGTATTAAAAAAAGGACAGCGTGTGAAATGCTTAGTGCATGTGAGTGTGTGAAAGAATGTGAATGTGTGTGTTTGTGTGTGTGTGTGCATGCGTGTGTGTGTGGTTTATGATAGAGCTCAGCCTCAGTGCTGATGACACATTTATGGACTTCATAAATGCCATTATGTGCTTGCAGTAGGTGTGAAGTGATACGACCACTTTGTTTTTTTCTGTGTGTGTGTGTGTGTGTGTGTGTGTGTGTGTGTGTGTGAGAGACAGAGTCTCAGCTCAAAAGGTAAAATAACAACACACCCACACCTCCCTTGCCTCAGGGATTGCAAGAAACAAACCCCCCTCTGCACACTCTATCATTCTCTGGTGAACAGAAGCTAAACGCTACCACAGTGTGCACTTTAATGATGATTGCTTCTGCAGTAATGACAAGTGAGTCTTGCTAGTGCGGCTAATGAGGTCTAACACAGTCGTCCCCTTCATTTAAGTCAAAATGTAAAACCAGTAACTGCATTGAAATTTGCCGGCTGATGCAGATGGAGTTTAATGTAAGCTAAAGTTGTAGCTCAGACATCTCATATATTTTAAGCCTAATACACAATTACAGGAGAGATGAAGTGCGCCTGAATCTGCAGTGCAGAATGTGTGTGTGTGTGTGTGTGTGTGTGTGTGTGTGTGTGTGTGTGTGTGTGTGTGTGTGTGTGTGTGTTTGGGGGGTGGGTGGGGGGAGGGGTGGCGACAGTTGGCTCTATTATTTGCCCCTCTGGTAATAACAGTCACTACCACTAAATAATAAATCCAAACCACAAGCAACACCAGCACCAGTGAGAGAATGAGAGAGAGAGAACAAGAGAGAGGGAGGTAGAGAAAGAGAGAGAGAGAGACAGGGAGAGAGATGGGAGAAGGGGTAGCAAAAACAATTTTCTTCTCTCTCTGTTTCTCTCTGTCTCTCTTTTTCTCTCTCTCTCTCATTCTTTCTCTGTCTTTCCCCTAATCTATTTCAATTCAATTTAGTAAGCTGTATTAGAATGGACATACATAGTTATAGCATTGCAAAATGAACACTGAAATTACTATCATTACGGTTTATGAGAAATGTCATCTTCAGTTGCAAAAGAACTTAGTCTGAAATTATGAAATGAGGAAATGTGGACTATAAATGTAGCTTGTCCTTCCAAAACCCAAATGAGAACAATCTTTGACCAGTAATACTCTACCAGCCCAATAATAATGGTAATGGGGCTTTTAGTTTTGAATGGATATTAGTGGCAAGTTGTAATTTTAGGGCTGAATATGAGAGACCGAGTTCTAATCCCAATAAGCTGTCTTGTCACTCCACCTTAACTGTGAGTGACTGTCCCGTACGTTTTCTACCCTAATGCTCCAACCATATTAGTGGTGTAGCTGACAAAACTGTGACCCTGACTCCACCCTTCTGAGTGCCATTCCAGGAAAACTGAAGCTCTTCCAGCAGGAAATTATTGAAAACAAAAGTGGTACATGGGTTTTGTGAGCTGTCAACCATGCTGCCTTTCTTCAGGGTTAGGGTTCAGGAAAGGACTTCAGGGTAAGGGTTCAGGAAAGGACTTCAGGGTAAGGTTTCAGGATAGGACTTCAGGGTTAGGGTTCAGGATAGGACTTCAGGGTTAGGGTTCAGAGAGATCCTGAGACACTCTGACATGGTGAAGATTTGCTAAAACACAAGCAGAGGTGGAGGTTGAAAGGACCTGTTGGAGACCGGGTCAGCTGTAATGGGAGTTGTAGTTTTTGGCCTGAGGGTGGAGATGGTGTGTCATTGGTGATCTGCAGAGTATCTCTGTACGCTGTAAGAAATGATCCTGTTGAATGTGCGTGCTGAAGACGACCCACTCAGACAGCAGCTGACCCTAAATAACAGGCTCATCTCTGCCTCCCTCTGACAAACACATACTTGGACACACTCAGACGTGCTGGCGACAGCAAGCTCTCTCTCGCTCTCTCTCTCTTTCTCTCTCTCTCTCTCTCTCTCTCTCTCTCTCTCTCTCTCTCATCACTCACTCTGCCGTGCTGGTGTCACCATATACACATCACTGTCCCTCAGAGTCCCAACCCAAACGTACCCCACTGAGAGACAGCGAAGCTCCAGACTGAGCTGCCGTCATGTTCAACTGCCAAATAGTTCTACAACAACTGAGTGAATGTTTTGGAATTGTCAGTCAAGGAAGTTGCTGCTACCCCAAGAGATTGTGGGTTTGGTTTCAGCTGCCATTGTGTTCCATAACAGGGTTCTGAAGGTCCTGACACATTGCAGGACACACTGTGGGACGCTGAACCTTGGTCTCCCACCTGGACCAGTTCCACATCAAACAAACAGCAACAAGCCCCAGCAATCTAGAGCTGGTAGTTGGCAGCAGAATGTCCAGACAGAACTAGCGAGCCAGTGATCTACTCCAGACAGACAGAACTAGTGAGCCAGTGATCTACTCCAAATAAACAGAACTAACAAGCCAGGGATCTTCTGCAAACAGGGATCTAAACCTTCTGGACTTAAGGAAACACACCATTCACAAAAACACATATCACTGAGCACTAAGGTAGCTATTAATATCCAGCACACCCTTCTATTAAGTAAACAGACATCTATTAAGTAAGCACAAAACCACTGCAGATGAGCAGTCATTATGAAATCGCTTTGAACAGTAAGCAGTATAAATATAGAGCATAGATAGGCCTAATAAAATATATCAAAGGCTTGGCTGCATTTTCCAGTTTAGCCTCCGTAAACATAATCAACAGAATAATAGAATGTAATGAGACGCTGGGAGCCATCTAGTGGCCAGAAGTAGAATGACCGAAAGAGCGACCTATATTAAAACAAAGAGCTTTCAGCACTCATGAGAGTTCAAAAGCGTAATTCATACACGCTGGTGGCGCGAGAGGCTGTGGCCTGTTAAATGTATTTATGAATGGATGCGTCCTGTATAAGGATGTGGCAGACTGTCGATTTTATTGCTATTAGGGCGTCTGTCTGAGGTTCAGTAATAGTCCATCTCTGTGAATTAGAATTTTTTTATCGTACACGACCAGAGACAGACATGTTTACAACGCTTTTGTGCTCACGTCCGGTGTTGTTGCCATGCAAATCTGTCAACTCAGAAAAGAAATAGGTCTACGGAAGTAGCCACATGATGAACATTTTATTTAATGGACTGTTAACATTTGCCTATGACTTACTTTCTTTTTAAACTTTTTTTTAAAACTTATTTCTTTTTATCTTATAAACGTTTATGGGTGATTATTAAGTTTCTAATATCCAGCTCCTAATAACGTGTGGGTTTTTAAACAGTTTGTTTTTGTTTTATTTAATAGGAAAACAAGTCTTATATACTGTACTGAATTTACTAGGTATTAATAATTTATCGGTTAGTTAGTTTTTATTTATCTATTAATATTATTTGTACTCTGTAATGCCGTTCACCTTTAAACCACCATTTGAGCCCTGCAGGGGGCGCGATTCAACTACATTTAAAGTGTTCACCTCCAAAACTTACCGAGCCTTTGAACTCAACATTAAGTCATATTCATTAAGTGAACCCTGTAGTCAGACCAACTAGGCTAGACTGTGTTTGCAAGCCAATTCTTTCCTCTGTGGTACTCAAGAAGATTCTGATATGTCACTCCTATGAGAACTGATCTATGTTTAGTCACTACAGATTCTAATTTATGCACTACAGATCCCAATATTTAAAAAAACATATCTGAAATATCATTGATAAAAAGTTTTTCATTTTCCCCAGCAGTTCCTATGATCTCTGTGTCAGTTTTTAGCAGCTAAGTCCATGATTCTGGCTCCGTCTGTGAGAGAAGCCTTATTTGCATACTGAACATTATTGCCAAATTGTCTCATTTCAGCAAAGATGTGTCCATCCTTCCCTACTCACAAACACCATTCCAGCAAGGTCAAAGGTCAAAGAGCAGGTGAAACAGAAATCATTAGAGCACGGAAACAAGAAACAACTGGAACAATGAGGTGGGGAAATACTCAGAAACGCACTAAATATAGGCAGCACAGAACAGTACAGAAATACATACACAACACAGGCATACATGCTAATTATAAAGCAGGAATAGTTCATTATTAGCAGCACTGGGTGGGGGAGGGGCTTCTTGTAAGCACACTTTCAGACTCAACCAATTAACCCATTAAAAATAGGCACTTTCAGTGAATCTCAGTTTCAGAGTCCTTTTGCCTTCCTGAGGAGGGAACAAATAACTGTCTAACAGAACCACTAAAAGGATGTTAATACCCTCAAAACCACACCAGTTTCCTTTTAACTTTTGAAACCAATGTAGTTTATGTGATTTGTACTTAAAACATGAATCATGGTCCTGCAGCTGTTTGACTGATATGTGAACACACGGCCCTGATCCAACTGTCCTGTTACTCCAGCTCACCACATAAGAGAAGTCAGCCTGGTAACTCTGTGTGTGCTCCCTGTTTCTAAAGGCAGGAGTGGAATTGTGGCTCATTGACTCATAAGGTGTTGTCTCCACGGCTGATGTTTTGTTACTTGTTGCGGAGAGACGACTCAGAGTCGGCTCATAAGATGGCTCAACATTGGCTCAGAGTCAGCTCAAAGATGGCTCAACATTGGCTCAGAGTCAGCTCAAAGATGGCTCAACTTTGGCTCAGAGTCAGCTCAAAGATGGCTCAAAGTAGGCCCAGAGTCAGCTCAAAGATGGCTCAATGTTGGCTCAGAGTCAGCTCAAAGATGGTTCAACATTGGTTCAGAGTCAGCTCAAAGATGGATCAATGTTGGCTCAGAGTCAGCTCAAAGATGGCTCAAAGTAGGCCTAGAGTCAGCTCAAAAATGGCTCAAAGTTGGCTCAGAGTCGACTCAGAGTCTGTAGTCTCATAAAGCCACACCAATCTCATTCCAATTGCAAAATCTCTGCTCTTTTTCAAAGTAATTAAAAATGTGTTGATAGGAAGAAGGAAGATTTTTCCAATATGGATCAGAAGCAAGCAAGGCTCACAGCTGGAATAGGACCACTCCTTTTTAAAGAATCTCATTCTCTCCCCCATGCTGGTGGCTGGAATTCAAACAGCTCTTCAGTGCTGGGTTCACAATTACATTAAGGTCCTCCTGACCAGGCAGCTGGTGCGTCATGTCTCACTATGAACGTGATATGTATCCTATACCCAACGTGAGTGAGCTAAACCAGGCCTGGGACAAAGAGCCGTTCTCTCCTGTCTACAGACTCAGTATTTGTCGTGTGTAAAATTACAATGTGGGTTTCACTGAGGTTTTATTGAAGGCCCATGAGGCCTTAAACAGAGGAGAAATTGTCATTTATAACGCAGAGACTCTTGTGGAATCTTGGCAAGATGGCCCTGTCTTGTCCGTGGTTTGTGGTTCACTAGTCTGTCCCCTTGTCTGTCCCCTTGTCCACCCCGAGCGATGCCTCCATGTCTAGGTGCATTAGACTCCCAGGTTTGTTGCTTTCATAAAAAGGAAACTTTTATACACACTGAACCTTCACTTCCCCTCCTCATCTCTTACATACAGGAGTGATGTTTCCGTTCTCAAACCCACACGGCTTAACCATGTGTCCCTCAAAGGAGGTTGGGATGTGTCTTTTTGGCCTTTCTGTTTAGACTTTTAGACTTGTTTTTGTTCTGACCTGATTTGTTAAGTGAATCTAAATACACCGCTCTAGAAAACACGTCTGCTTTTCAACACTAAAACAATTTTCTTCTGTAAATGTAATTCAGTGCAGTGGCAAATGGCTGCGTGTCCTGAGGAAGCTTCAGTGTGGTTAAAATCAGATTAATGGGGAGTTTATTTTCAGCAGTCAGCTAAAACAGACTCAGCTCAGTGGCTGGAACTCCAGCTGAAATCATGTCTGTTATAAACACGTCAAAGGTGTGGCCCAGTGGCAGAGAGTCACACTATTTGGTAGTATATAAAGCCTAAGAGAACCTTTGGTGTGTGTGTGTGTGTGTGTGTGTGTGTGTGTGTGTGTGTGTGTGGCAACACAAGAGAAACACTTTCTAAGACAGAACAACATTATTTTGAGGGGTAAAAGTGATCTCTTTTTAGTCAAGACTTTGAGGCTAACTGTAACTTCAGTGGGATTTCTGTGGAATCAACTAGCCTAGCATCAGCTAACCTGAATGTCATTTAGGAAGAAAAATATAGGCAGGAAGAACTGCATTAATGATGTCTAGCAAACCTGCGTAACTCTAGTGTCGTTGTGTAGTGTGCACATGAGACAACTAATTAATTAAGGGAACACTGCCCCCTATGCTACTTAAGCTGGGCTGAATAAAAATACAAATTCAGGAAGAATTAGAGTAATGCAATTGTACATGCACACGCCCACCAATGAGATCACAGATGCAAATGGCTCTGCAGTTCATGCAAATGAGCATTGTTCCCAGCTGCTGATGGTGTTGTAGGTTCAATGTTCTCAATCAGGATTCAAGTGAAGCAAACATACGTTAGCTCTCCATGGATTAGCTCTGCATAGACTTGACTGCAAATCGAGTTAGCTTAGCACTGAGTGCCTTTGGGTCTTCCTATAGAACATATCAGCGGAGCCTGATGTAATGTGCATTTTTATATGTTTAGACATTAACTTGTGATTGTTCAGTCTTGGCGTCACAAGGGATAACTCAAGTTGTGTGAGACCATGTCATCTACAAAATCATATTCAGGTCTGTGCAGATTCCAAGATAATCAACATCGTGTCTTAATGTATATGGTACACAAAACAGTGTTTCATTTGGATTAGGATGACCAGAGGTCCTCTTTTACCAGGACATGTCCTCTTTTACCAGGACATGACCTCTTTTACCAGGACATGACCTCTTTTACTAGGACATGACCTCTTTTACTAGGACATGTCCTCTTTTACTAGGACGTGACCTCTTTTACTAGGACATGTCCTCTTTTACCCGGACATGTCTTCTTTTTGAAGATTAAAAAAATGTCCAAGCAAAATTTCACAAATGTCCAGGATTTTGTTTCACCAGAGCTTATGTGGAATTTCAAGAAGCATTTTATTCACAAACTAGTTCCACCCTCCCCAACTCTGTTCGGTTCGCTTGAGTGAGCAAACCCAACATAAGGACCAGGCATTTAACACTGGAGGGGAGATGTCATGGCAGAATGGATCGGTCATTCATTGGACTTTGGAGCATTATTCATAGGACACATGTGTGTGTGCACTGTGTGTGCAGTAGAGCAGGACCAGCCCAGATTTCCCTTGGGTCCTAAGATCAATGGTAGTGTCCCTGTCACCTAATAAATATTCCATTAACTTTAACCTTTATCGTGTAATGTTTTTGTTTCACAGGTGTTTCAAGAGTGAAATATGAGTGAAACTGAAATCTTTATTTAGAAAGAATAAATCATGCCCTGTGATGTGAATTCTTTAAGGGTGGGGTGTCCACTCACTTCCAGTGTTAAACCCAGCTCCCACCGCCACCGCCCGCACACTCCTGTGGAGAGATGGAATCGTGCCTCACAACTCCACCGTGGGTTCCTCACCTCACCCCACACTGTCTGCCAGGTGAAATGTTGAGTCAGCTTCTCTCCCAGATGCTCAGATCACCATGGGACGCGGGGACAGGTCAGTCTGTGGAGGCTGAGGAGGTATTTGTAGTGCGGGACACGCTGTACTGAGACGGGTGTGTACATGTCTCCGCCTGAGGAAGACCAGGGACACAGAGGGCGTGCTTACAGCGCACTGCAAGCAAACCGGGTCCCTGTTAACTAAGCTGTGTCTACTTTGTGTGCTTTCAATATAATGTGAACATTTTAGTGGTTTCCTGAAAGGGAGAGAGCAAGAGTGAGAGAGAAGAAGATAGAAAGAAAGAGGGAGAGAGAAAGCAGCATTCACAGATGGCCAGCCATGACTCCAGTATGACTAGAATATGAGCAAGGTGGTGTTAATTAGAACAGATAATGTGTTAACCTCTCTCTGGTGCTGTTCTGGTGCCTTGTGCTAATCACAGCTTTCTCTCAGACCACACAAACGGCACCGGTGTCAGCCAAAGGAGAATCTGGCACGCAGACAGCAAACTGGGACACTGAGTTCATGTCTAACTTAAAAACACTGAAAACTTTTATGAGGATCTACAGCCACTTAGCTTACACATATATAACCACATAATATAATTCACGCTGATTATTAAAAATGTTGTGTCTGGTGAGCGTGTCAAACCACTTATTTATCCAAAGACACAGACAGGTTTTGTAAATCGCAGTTCATACAACAGGTACCCAGTAACATATCGCATATAGCAAATCACCTGAACATCAAAACAGCCAAACACAGACCGTAAGTGATGGGTCTTACACTTTCTGAGCTGTTTTTACATCACTGAATGTATCTTTCAATGAGATCTCAAAATGTCCATACAAATCCAATATAGATAGATAGATAGATAGATAGATAGATAGATAGATAGATAGATAGATAGATACATATCCATCATGACATACATGTACATATCAACATACAGTACATATAAACATACATACAGTTTTAAATGGACAGGTTTAGTTTATTATTATTAATGGCCGAATATTCGAATGACTGAATGATGGCTTGATTATTCATTATATCTTATGCCAAAGGATGCTCCACAGTTTTTGCTGTTCCGTACGGTTTGTAAAAGGGAACAGAGAGCTATTATTGTAAATGCTTGTTTGTTTATCATTATATTATATTACTCATGTTTTTTTTTCTTTTCCTTTTTGGAAGAATATTTTGGTTCTGTTCCCAGAATGCTAAAAAGTTGCATGTTAGCTCACTGAAGTGTTGCACGTTGATGTCACTGTTGGACATCCTGTGCAAGTTTACTATCAAATTTATTCTTACACGAATGCCACAGATGGAAGGTAAGATAGACTAAGAGTTTATTCTTCTTGAGAAATGTAAAATGTAGTAGTTGGCGTTTGCAATCCCCGCGGTGATGGAGCGACAATCTCTGATGGTCGTGCTTTAATAGAGAAATGCATTAAAGTCTAAATTTGATTAGATGCGCCATAATCGAATCACAAAGAGCCCACGATAGTTTGTTTTGCGTCACTGATTCAACACAATTTCCTGGAGAGTTAAAGCAAGGCAAGACGAGGCATTCGTCTGAACATGGATGGATATAACAGACGGAGCGGAGGACGGAGGACCTAAAGGCCGCTGCAGAGCTATCAGCTCCCGGCGTAACCCGCGCAGACCAGCCGCACTGACGGAGCTGAAGAGCCTCTTTAGTGAACTTTAAGAAGGAACTTTAAAACTCTTTTTTCAGCACATTTTTTAAAAGTTCGAAGTTTCAGAAAGTTTTAGCCTTTGGAAAATACTGTAATTCGTTCTCCATTATGTTCATTTTGCGAATCTCGCTGCACAAGAAATGGAGCTGCATTTTGATCATTTATCAGACACTTAAACAATCGCAGTGTCACGTGCGGGAATATTACCCATGGCGCAGTCCCACTGGTCATTACATCTACTACACCCTACACTACATTTTTGATGGTCTTTAATTCAAATAAAATCTCCTGCCTTTTCACAAAGATACAATTACTGTATAAAGAGAGGACTGGGCCTTCAGTCGAGCTGAGCTAAAAGTAGCAAGCTAATTAAGATTGACCTTTCAGTAGCACACCTTCATAGGCTTGTAAAAAAAGGGTTCATGATTAGTGCTTTTATTCCCTTTCACGTGTTCAATGACACCCTCTTATCCTCATGCTTCCCTTTCTGTGTCTTTTAACAGACAGAGCAATTATCTGCTCCTCCATTAGGGCCAGACTTGCTTTAATTCACTCGTCTCTGTCCAAGTGTGCTTTTACGGAGATGCATTTTGTTCTCGTGAGGGGGGAAAAGGAAAAAAAGGTGGACAAGGAGAGAGACGAACCTGATAAATCATCAGATCGCAACATCTGAAGTGCTATATCCGCCCACCCACTTACCAAAGCAATGAGTCCCCATGCATTAGCTCTATATACCACTGCACACTATGGGGATAAATGCTTTTCAGGAGAGAATGCTCTGCAAATGGGAGCTAGGTGTTATTGTAATTTTTTGGACAGGGGGAGGATGTTGGTTAAAAAGGGCATGATCTTTGCTAAGGATAGTTATATCATTTAAAACAAGGCTTCTTTCTTCTTTCAGTAAGTTCATGTCCCAGAGCACCGGGGAGCTCCTTGTGACCTCCCTTTACCTGTTCATCAACACCAAACACCTCGTTAGTCCCAGGAGGAGCAGGTGTGTTCCTTAGCACCTTTGCCTAGGTTCCCCCTCACCTGTCTGGACTTGTCTGTGAGCAGCAAGTGCCCTCAGCCCCACGCTAGTTGCTCACGGTCCAGGTCTGGAGTGGGGTAATTAAACAGCGGCTCACAGCTGGGGCACTTCTCACAGCCGCCCCAACACATACTACACGGATACTGTGCAAGATCTGGATCACCCTCAGCAGAACGCCACCCCTCCCACACCCCCTCAGCCCATCCAATTATAATTGTTATTATTCTTATCAACTCATTTTAATTTCCCCCAGAGTTTTCTCTCCTGGTACTTATGAACCTGGGAGCAGTTTACAAGTGAGGCAGTTCTGTAAATGACTGATTCCCTTGGTTGAGGAAAGATTTCATGCCCTAAAGCAAGTGATGTATATGTTGCATACAAGGTTTCCTTATTGCTAAGAAGATTATCTCTCCCATGTGCAATACTCAGAATTAAAGCTACAGCAAAGTTTTTAGACATTATGGATGACATTAGAAGTTAACTTAAGCAGTCTTTAAAAATGGACCGTAATAAACATACATTTTTGCATATTCACCTTTTATGTAGGTCATGATCAGGTAACTTTGGAACAAAACTTCATTACTTCACTTGCACACACATCAAAGCAACCCTTAGAGTTCCAGAATGTCCAGTGAACTCCGGAACAAACAGTGAATTCTAGAACTCAGGCTGAGGTGTGGCATTAAAGTCCCCATCCAGCCGGCAAGCCCTGGCCATACCCCACACACGCATGCGGATGACAGGACTTCAGAAAAGAGCAGCTATTGTTTGTCATCCACTGGGCTCACAGGTTCCTCCATCCCAGCGGGAGCTGTGTAGTGTAGGAGGGTTTAGTGAGTCATTACCATGGTTACATTTGATGATTAAAAGTCATACGTGGAGAGTTCCCGAGCAGATCACAGCCGTGTTTTCATCTGTCCTGCAGACATGTAGAGGACATGTAGTGCAGTCCAAATAGCACCTGAAAAGCTGAGAAATGTTTTTTTTCCTTCCTTGTATGTACAACAGTAGTTAGAAAACATCAGTTCATTTCTGAATGCAGAAGCAGTCACAAATAAGCTAACCCCCTCTAACACAGCAACTGGACCCAACACTTCAAAGACAGACAGACAGACAGACAGACAGATTAACTTTTTATTGTTTTTTTTATTACTTATGACAAATCCAAAGGAATCTTTCTGAATGGTTTTAGACCACATCATAGTACTGAAACTGTCTTTCTTTTAATATGCTCTGAAGGATCCATTTTCTTTTAGATCTTAGAGTGGTGCTTAATACCACAGACTATAACATCTTACTGGACAGCTGGAAACACTCATTGGTATTAGAGGACAAAAACTAGAGGACAAACTCCTGGTTTAAATCCTATTTGTCAGATTGCTATTCGTCCTTGTACATAATTAATACTCAGAGCTTACAAAAGTAAAATGGCATCCCACAAGGGTTAGTACAGGATCCCTTATTATTCTCATTATATCATGCATGCTACGCACAATTATTCGTAGGCATTGCATTAGCTTCCATTGTCATGTGGACAATGTATTTTAAGTGTTGTTAGGCTAATGTAGATGATGCTCATACACTTAGCAAAATTTCTGGTAATCTGCGGTATTGATGCTGCTACCGCTTGGTGCATTTGCTCGTGTTGGTGAGGATGACGTGGGTGGAATGTGATGTCTCAGAGAGCCTCTGTGGTCACCCTCTGGTGCCTTCTTCTAGTCATGCTGCTACAGACATTCCTACAAGAGCTGCGTGGTGATCACTGGCACATGTCTGCTGTTTATGGACTGTTCATCTGTTGCTCATCTTCACAAACCTAACTTCATCTTTTCTGTTTTATCTGCATGTTCCTGCTGAGATGATGCCATCTCAGAATTAGACCTGCTCACTGGTGAAGAAGATGATGTCAGAAGCAGAAACAAGCTGAGTGCCAGTAGATGAACTAAAGTTGTCGTTTTTATCGAGTGCTCAAACAGATGCAGGTACAGGTCACCTATCTAGACTCCTTGGAGAAGCTGGTCTGGTTAAAAAGGCCTTAGAAGGAAAAAGGCTTCCCTGAAATCTGAAATCCAGCTGAAATATTTACAGGTTTGTAAACATCTTTGATAATGCTAAAAACTGTAACTGAACTCCACTGGACACTTAGACGTGCTTTATGTTAATAGATGGGACTGAAAGATGGACCCATAGACTATAAAATCATTCCAGTGTTGTTGTTGTTCACCTACATAACCACTAGAGGTGGTGTTTCTTGATCTTGACTAATGTACCGTTAAGGTACAACTACTCTATTAGTGGTTCAGGCCAGTATATCAGTCTGGTATACTCCAACAGCACAACACCAACAGATCATTTAACTCACTAGGGGCTCGTCAGTCAATTGTATCAATAAAAGGTCAATAATAAGCAGAGTGAAGCAGTGTTTCTCTTCTGTGCAGCTCTGAGATTGAATCAACTGCCTGAAACACGTCCTAACAGTGGACATCTTCAAACTGAGACATCTTCTCTCTTGGTGTTTATGCATTTAATGCCTTTAATTATCTCTTTAAAAATACACTTGATCTGTTTCTGTTTTTCATTGTTATTTTCTATTGTATTTTATTATAACAATTTTTATATAAAAAAGGACAAAAATCAAAACAAAACAACAAACTAACCGAACACAGGCTCTTGGTTACTTGTTAAAAACCCCTGTGGTTATTTTGTCAAGTTTCCCTTTACCCGTCCAAAATGAACTTCCACTTGGCATTGAAGAGGCGTGTGATGAAGATTCAGACTTTCCTCAGAAATGCACGCCCGTGTGAGTGCATGAGTGCTGGAGTGTTGTCACTCCACGGTGAGTGATCTCACTGCTGAAATATCACTCCCAGCCAGCATTCTAGGAGGTGATATCCACACACACACACACACACACACACACACACACACACACACACACACACACACACACACACACACACACACACACTCAAATTATTCACAGTTTCTGTCATGGTAAGCATTTATGCTTCACTATAACTCTTAACAAACATAGAAGAGAATGGGAGGTCAGCCCACAGTAAGGAAATGGTTTTCAAATATTTTCTTTTAGGTACTGTGGTTTTCTGTATCACCTCCTCCTCTGTGCATTTCCTCTCTCCTCTCCTCCTCTGTGCAGCTCCTCCCTCTCTCCTCCTCCATGTAGCTCCTCCCTCTCTCCTCTCCTCCTTCGTGTAGCTCTTCCCTCTCTCCTCTCCTCCTCTGTGTAGCTCCTCCCCCTCTCCTCTCCTCCTCCATGTAGCTCCTCCCTCTCTCTCCTCTTCTCGCATCTGTCAGCTCCACCTCAGATAACTGGAGGTTCATGTGTCTGCACACTACTGTCTCCATTAGCCAAGCGCTTTCAGGCTAAGCTGTTTAATTCCCATGCAGTATTCCCGGCCAGGCCCCAGGGCCCCCCAGGGTGCAGCTCTGCCCACTCACGGCAGCTCGCCAGCGGCTTTCAGTGGGACGCCAGGGCTGGGGGGCTGGTTCTCACCTGGGGGTCTTTATATCAACACAGCCATATTGCACAACATACACACGCATACACACATACACCTACACACAGAAACATCGCTTAACACACACCATATGAGATCAGTGCAGGAGCTGTCATCAGTCTGTTCTCGTATGATTAAAGGGAGGCCTGTGGAGGTTGAGGTTAGAGCCTGTTTCTCTGCAGGGGGTTACATTGAAAAACATTCACCATTACTGCGTTCAAAGCAGTCAATGAAGTATTAACTACCACACACACATACACACCCACAGACACACTCACTTGACGCATGTTGATTATATCTGCTCAACATTTAAGTTCATAATGCTCTAAACTATACTTACGTACTTTATCATGACAACAGAAAGGTGAGCTGATTTGCATAAACGTAATGGTCATTTATATCTCCGCCACTGCACCACAGATGTAACAACTGGAGCATTCAGCATAAATGGTATAAACCGATTAATTATCGATGTTAACTAGTGATTGAACTGATATCATGAAACTTGGCTTGTGCCGCTGGGAGCCTGGCTTCACACCCAGGGTGGGTTCCTCCTCTCGTTGGGTAGGGGACAGGGTCATGTAGCAGTTGGCCTGCTCGCTGTTTTCACAGCTGTGGGACTCTTAACTTTCCATCTCCTTCCTGTGATGCTCGGCGGTTCAGAGAAGACACCCGACCCATCGCTGAGCTGCTAGCGCTGACGGAGCACAGCTGGCTGGGTAATATGGAGTGGAATTCACTTCTGATACCTTTAACTGATATTTAATGTGCAAATTCCCATTTTAATAAAGCCATTGCAGTATTATTATGGTGAAATGTTTTCAGCCTAACAGCCATACATCAGCAGATATAAAGACTGTACTAAATAGATGCACCAAACTTCTCTAATGTGAGATTACGCACACAACCATAACACTGATGTCTTTAAAGCTTAAAATCACATGAGTGACACTAAGCAGAGACCAGGATATTTTAAACACTAATACAGCATTCATCTAGTGGACAGACCACGTTAGGCAATGTGTGAGGGTCAAAGGTGGCGAATGCTGATTATGCCTTGAGGTTTTTGAGGTTTTTTTTCTCATTTGAGGTGCATGGAGTTGCCGGAAGATTCCTCCCAGCTGTCCATGCGTGGGGCAGACTGGTCAGCCATACCACACCCCTCACACCATGGAGCTAAAGGCATAACACAACCAAAACTTCACAAAGACCATTGTAACAGCATGACAACAATGTTAACTATGTGAACTGATAGTCAGTATTGCAGTTCAGTCAGTGTGTCAAATGTAGCTGTTCTATGTTCAGGGATGATAAGGGATAAAAAATAGCAAACATGAGAAAATAAAAGGTTGTTTAACTATATGAGACCATATTTAGCATATATACAGTTGAGTCAATAGCGCAGATTCAGCTGTACTATCTATACTGCTGCAGTTATAAAATCAATGGGTTTCAATAGGAGGATGGATGGATGAAGAAGGATGAAAAATAATTAATAGAAGAAAATAAATGGCTGTTAAACTATTTAAGACCATCATTAGCATATATGCAGATGAGTCAGTGGTGCATATTTAGTTTAATTATTTAAACATTTGAAGAAGTTATAAAATCAATGGTTTTCACACGTGTCACACGTGGACTGAGAGAATGAGAGAGAGTAGGGGAGAGAGAAGGAGAGAGAGAAGGAGAGAGAGTAGGGGAGAGAGAAGGAGAGAGGAGAAAGTAGGAGGGAGAGAGAGAGAAAGAGATTTTTGGAGGGGGAAAAATCTCCCACCTTGTGTTCACATCAGGAGAATGAGAAAATAATGAGAAAGGTGCTGCTGGACTATATAGGGTTTACAATTTGGTTCAGTGAACGCTGAATTATGAACCAGCACCCAGAAATAGCCACCCACTTCTGCTGTATAGTGCCCTTAGAGAGGGAGCTGTATGTAGTGCCCTTAGAGAGGGGAGCTGTATGTAGTGCCCTTAGAGAGGGGAGCTGTACGTAGTGCCCTTAGAGAGGGGAGCTGTATGTAGTGCCCTTAGAGAGGGGAGCTGTATGTAGTGCCCTTAGAGAGGGGCATGTGGTCTTGTCATATCTCAGCTCGTTGTTCGTCTCAGTTTACACACCCTCCACGCTGCTTCTGATCACCATGGTTACTCCACATGCAAAACTCACATTAAAAAGTAGACTTTGGCCTCTCACGAGCTCTCTCCATGACACCATCACTAATGAGCAACTGAAAATGTGCTGTTTTACAAAAACAAACAAAACGTGCGTGCTAAAAACACCGGAGCAAAACGGGGTGAATGCTGAAATGCTCAAAGCTTCTAGAATGAATGTGAAGATTTCAGGATTCTGCCTGTCGTGTCAGAGGAGCGAGATTGACTCTGGAGAGGGACTGCTGACAGCATCAGATAGAGAGGAAGTGACTCTCCAGCGCTTATCTGGGCCATTAAAGGTCTCCGAGGCCTGCGAGGTCATTATCACCAACGTCGCCATCAGATCCCACATGTGGTCCAGCAACACTAGATCATCATCTAACCAAGACGCGTCTGAAATGGTGCGTGAGGATTACGTTTCTGCCCCTCTCAGCGGAGCTGCTTCGTTCTCTTCTCTTTTTTTACACTCACCGAGTGTGAGAAATGACAAGTGATGTAAATATTTCTTCTGGATCTACACAGACTGGAGTTGTATTTAGCACCAAAGAGCTAAGAAAAAGTATTCCTCACATGGATGGCATTACAAGCAGCAAAACCCCAAACAGCAGAATGAATCGCCCCGTAATGGGAGCTACATCAAAACCTCGTCTTAGTCTGGGTCGGGCGTATGTGATGTAGGAGAAAAGGGGAAAAATATCAAAGGGAACAGACGCATTTTGAACGCACATAAAAGCCTAACAGAGTACTGAGGTTGAAAACGCGCTGTTTCCACAAGTCCACGCGCTTTCTTTAGCGTGTCTTAGCGTTGTGCCGTTTATATGTGTGCGCTGAAACTTTGGACTATAAAGTACACGTCAGAGAGAAGTCTGACTGTCATAAACAGGGAAGACCGAGGTGAAAGCAGCACGAGATGAAAGCGGAATGAGTGAAATCACCGTGATGAACGCAGAGGCAGGACGCGCGCGAGACGTCATAGCCCCAAGTATAGCGTCAGGACTCAGAAACATGTCCCTTAAAGGGAGACGCATGCATTGCGAGAAAATTGCCTCTTCCTCCTTTATGAGGTGAACTACGTCATGATAGGGTTTGGAGTCTTTCATGCACATGTCCCTGTATGTGGATGTCACATGCCATCGGCTAAACTGAACTGGTTTCTGACACATGAGTTCCTGTCAACATAATCTGAATTAATGGAGTTCTATTCAGGCAGGTAAGAATCATCTCTGACTAATATATTCCTTGCACTTTAAATACACTTCATATAAGGACTTAGCTGGAACTGCACCCCCAACCCCCCACCCCAGCCTCCAACCCCAGAGTAACCTACAAGAGGACAAAAGATATACAGTCTGTTAAATTAGTGGAGTTACACCACCCTATATCCGGACCGTAAAGAAATATGTATCCTGTCTGCGTATATCTTTGGATCAGAAACACCACTGCAGATAATTTGTTGCAAGCATAACTTAGTATTGAATAATCAGGTTTCAGTGGAATTCACAGTTTGCAGTACACAGTGCTGCAGAAATGTGTCCAGAGAGCAATGATGAACAAGACATAAAATACCTGGACTGCATAGAGCACGAAAAAAATAGAGTGAGAAAAAATTTGTAAGTTTATGTCTGTTATGGACTCAAAAACTGAATGCGGTGGTAACTGTCCTTACATGACCTGCCGGTGCCTCTTGCTGCGTCTGCTGGTCTACGGGGGTGAGGGTATCGGGGGCATGTGGGCCCACCCTGCTGCAAGTCTTATATTAGACACGTTCCACCAGCCCTGCCCCTCCACAGAGGCCCCGGCTGGGGGGATGTAGATCCAGCCAGGAAGCCTCCGTTGGGCAGAGCACAGAGGCCCTGGATGGGGAAGTCAGACCCAGCTGGGACGCCTTGTCCTGTGACGGAGCACTCTGGTCCATCAAGGCAAGAACTCCTCAATTTACCGTGAATTACTGGTTCTTTTGACTGGATATTGCCACCATTATCCTGAATATCGGCTCCCGAGAATATGTGCATGCACACCCACACACACCCAAACACACACACACACACATGATAAATAATGACACTTTTAGTCTCCTGTTCATGAGATCGTTTATGCACACGTATGGCTTCACATAAGTTGCTAATTTTCTTGGTTGAATGTGAACTCAGCATTGGTGTCTGTGATTTACAGTACTAATAGGCACTTTCCCCATGAGGAGCCTCTCTGCTGAAGAGCAGCTCTTTGTGGAGTTTGCACGGTACGTGTTTCTGATACACATGCTGTGAAAATTCAGGTAGTAAAGCCGTTTACAGTGACATACCAAACAGCAAGTACAATTATCAACAAAAAACCCTCATAAACAAATGACAAACAAATTCATTAAACATTAAAAAACAAATCAACACACAAATGTGTAAAAGATTTAAGCCTGGAACATTAATAGATTTATATAAAGACAAAAAACACAAATCAAAACTATTTACAAAAAAATTAACATTAATAAGCACTGTGCAACGCCACATAATCTCAGAAGTAGTTGCTAAACACTACCAGAGCAACACCAAAACAAAGCAAGTTTAATATTCAAAAATATCATTAGTAATAAATACATGACAAATCTCCCAGTTTAAAATGTCGAGATTTATAAACACACATTTTAAAATAGATTCTTTATAAATGAGTTCCGTATTTTCAGAGATTACATTATAAAATCTTCATGGTATTTCTTCATTGTTCTGTCAGCCTATTAAGAACTTCAGAGGCACAGTGAGATAATAAAGAGAGAGAGAAGGAGATAGAGAGAGAGCGAGAGCGAGAGAAAGAGTGTGTGTCTGTACACCTGAATGAAAAGAGAGGCATCCACTGACATTTTACTGACACTGACGAAGCACAATAATACCACAGGAAACAACACAAACCCACTTAAATCATATTTCTTAACACCTTCATAGCACAGACACTGACGGCTTGTGTCAGTTACGCCTGAGCAGCACTGAGAGGTGAGGCAGAAAACACCCCAGAATCACCTGCAGGTCTGTGGAAACTGCTGGAAAATTCCAGACCTTCATCCTGTCTGGCTGATTCTAGATTTGTTCAGTCTGAATGCTCTAAAAACAGAGATAAAAGCTCTAAAAACAGAGATAAAAGCTCTAAAAACAGAGAAAAGCTAAAAAAAAAAAAAAAAAAAAAAAACAACAGGAAAGCTCAGAGAGCAAAGGCACACTATTAGCTTTGTAAAGTATCTGGTCACACATTCACTGGAGTGAACCACACAAAGCTCTGACTAAGACGGACAACATCTCCTGGTTATGACGACCTTAACAATTCCCATCTGAACTGTATCTAAAATAGTTGTCATAAGTGCTAGAAAAATTCCAGGTTTTTTTTTTTAAATAGAATAGGTCAGACCATCAAATACATGTTCAGTACAAACCAATTACAATTTATATACAAGAAAAATATACAAAGGGCAGTAAAGCCTATAACATATGAATATGAGTCAGTGGTACTCTGTGTTGAACACTGGAGGACATTCCAGTTCAGCAGTCAAAATTCTATAACATATGAACAAAACATGGAAAAGGAAAATAAACACAAAACAATTTGGCCAGATTTTTTTTAGACTCGCCATACCACTGACTAGCCACGGCAGATATTATTATTATTATTGTTATTATTATTATAAAATATATTATTATTACTAATAATAATGAGACAAAATCATTTATCAGTATACTTGGATCAAATCCATCAGATATATGAGCGAGACCCACTCAATCATATTAATGAGAAACAGACAGTGATGACAAGAAGTCCAGATCTCAGCTTTGACATTGAACACATGGACATTCTGTTTAAGCCAACTGCAGTGAGATCTAGGTACATTTGTAATGGTTAATATATGCGTCTGGGAGGGAGTAGCTGACCTTAATAAAACTCAGGAAGGAGGGAGCCCACAGATGTGAGGAGAGAAGGGAGGAGCGATTGATGAAGAGAGTGCTGGAATCGAGGAGGTCCCGTGTCATTTCTACCTGGAGATGCAGGACTCTGTCATGAGTGGATTCTGTGTGGTGCTACAGAGACGGTCGTCCTGTCAGGACCGTGATGGTGACGTCCCAGCAGTGATGCTCAGCTGCTCTCTGTCTGTTACCGCACACCTCACACTAGAGTTACCGCACACCTCACACTAGAGTTACCACACACCTCACACTAGAGTTACCACACACCTCACACATGAGTTGTGCCTTGGGGTGTCCTGGAGACACTCTAAAAACTTCGTACATCATGGTGTAGATTTACTCTTCTGTCTTTATAAATATTCTGTATATATATCTGTGTGTGTGTGTGTGTGTGTGTGTGTGTGTGTGTGTTTATCCTGACACCCAGCTGTGTGAGGAGGTCTTGACCCCCTGGTTGACTTCTGTGAGTGTGAATCCCTGCTGGTTGGACATGGGGTCAAAGTTGAAGTCCAGTGCATCTCCGTCCATTAGTGTGTCATGAAGCACCGTCTCCATGTCACACTCCAGTCGCTCGATTGACATGTCGTCCAGGTCACTAGGCAACCGTTCCAGAGGGCTGTGATGGTGATGATGAAGGACTGGAGCATGTCTATGGAAGCCGTTGCCATTGATACGGCAGAAATGAGGAGAGACCGTGTCCATGGCTCCTCCTCCCAGGTGAGCTATCTGTCCTTGGGGCTGGTGAGGGTACAGCTTCATGTTGCCATGGTTACCGTGATGCACGAGGGGCAAATGGGCACAGCCGTTCATGCCCATTGTGGAGGGCAGCTGAACGTGCAGTGGCCGGGATGGTACGTGTGGGTGTCCGTGTGAGTGGGGGTGACCATGTGTGTGAGGGGCAATTCCTTTCCCCCCTTGCCCTAATTGCCCCTGAGCATTATACGCAGGCAATGCTCTCATTCCTGCCACACCCTGCTGCCCCACAGACTCCAGACGGGGCAAAATGTCCCCGCGCTGATCAGCATCGGTGGTCAGCAGCTCCTTTAGGAGGCCAGTGGGGCAGTTATACTGCCCCAGGAAGGACCCATATCCCCCAGACTTACTGTCCGTCAGTGTCTGCATGGATATGGGGCTCAGGCCAGTCATGCCACTCTGCCACTTATGGAAGTCCTGTTTGGGTCCCAGACCGGAGCTGTAGGGGCCGTAGGGGGAGCCGGCGTGTCCCAGCGGGGGGCCCTGGGCCGCCAGGCCCTCCTGACCTCCCTGTCCGCTGCTCTTAGGTGACAGCAGGTTTAGGTTGTCCAGCAGGTTCTCCATCATGGCACTTTTGGGTCCATGGTGACCCAGTGAGCCGGCCACCTCCGACAGGCTGGGCAGGGTGGCCCCCAGCTTGGCGCAGGGCGTGCCCGGGTAGCCCATGTGCATGTCTGCGCCCTCTCCCAGGTCCTCCTCGGGCAGGTAGGGCGAGCGGCGCCCGCTGAGCGTGCTGGCGTCCGAGCTGGCGCGGGTACGGAACGTCGTCCAGGGTTCGAAGTCATCGTTGCTGTGGGAGTTTGGGCTGCCGAGCCATTTGGAGTACTGGGAGCCCGGGCTGTTAGAACCGCCATCCAAACCGCCCTGCGGACACACCTGCCGAAACATGGAGACCACGTGAGAACCTCCACCATCAGCAGAACCTCTGTACAACTCACTTCATACATGAAGGCACCACCTCGTATTACAGACGCTGGAGGCTCCCGGCAGGTGGAGGAAGCCTCCGCCCACGTCTCCACCTCCCTCACCTTTTTCTTGGCGGCGCGGCCTCGGCTCTTGGTGAACTTGCCCGTGTTGTCCATGGAGGCGGCCCGGCGTCGGGGGGACTTGCCGCTCCGCCCGCCCTCCGGGTTCAACATCCACCAGGAGCTCTTCCCCGTCCCCTCGTTCTGCACACGCACAAAGCGGCTGTGCAGCGACAGGTTGTGCCTGATGGAGTTCTGCCCACACACACACACACACACACACACACACACACACACACACACACACACACACACACACACACACACACACACACACACACACACACACACACAGCACTTTAGATCTGTTTGCTGCCTGTGATATGTTACTACTGACTTACTAACGTTATTTACAGAATTTATTAACATTAAGCTGTTATCACATGTGGATCACTCTGCTGTTACTGTGTGATCACACACACACACACACACACACACACACACACACACACACACACACACACACACACACAAACACTCACAAAAACACATACACACACATGCACACAAACACTCACATACACACGAACACACACACAAAAACACACACACATCCTGCATTCTTGCATGCACACATACATGCACGCACACACACACTCACATGCACACACACACACACACACACACACACACACACACAAACATCCTGCATTCTTGCACACACACACACACACACACACACCTATGTACACACACACATCCTTCACTAATGATATTATGTCTGGCCCACGTTTTCTACTCACACCCAGGCTAGACCTGCGGTGACAGACAGACAAAGATAGAAACACACACATGCACACTTACACTCTCTCTCTCTCTCACACACACACACACACACACACACACACACACTCAGAATGGACGAGAAAGACGTGTTAGCTTTGTAAACACCACCTCATGAGAAAACAGCTGTTGGAGAGACACACAATTGTTTACTGCACAACAAAGCCTGCCATCACCACCACGGGGTTCCCAGTATCAGTTACATCAGCATGAGGGCATGAGAGAGGGAAAGATTCCCATAGCAACAACAACAGAGTGAGCGTCCACAAGGCGTCCGTCGGCTAACGCACCATCTGACCCTCCAGAACAGCAGAGCAAAGGTTCTGTTCCCAGACCCGTTCAGCTTCCCTACACACAATTAGCAAGGATCCACGCATGCCTGGTGGAGTCTGACACCAGATCAGTGCTTGCTGCACTAACGGAGTAACGGAGACACAAACGAGGACATGAAACCATCAGAGTGGACAAAACTGTCCAGTAAAATGAGCAGGAGACTCCCCCCTCCGTCCAACACGCCCCCCTGTGGGGCTCCCGGCGGCTACACCCAGGCGGAGCATGGACATGTGTATCGCTCCACCCAGAACACACACTCACTCTGACCGGCATGTCTGTCGCAAACAAGCCGCACAGACTTTATCAGGCGCAGAGTGCTGGCCAGAGTCTGCTGTGTGGGAGGCCAACAGGGCCGGCCTTCTGCAACCACAGACGTCTCACACTCCAGACTCATTAACCACATGTGTACATTTCTAAAATACCAGCCATGCTGGACCACAAGGCCCTTCCTTGTTTATGGAATTCTAACCTTGGCCTATAAACAGGAAGTGACCAGAGAGACAGGCGGAAGTTGCCAGGGCAGAGGACATTCCATTTCCTGTCATGCAGGAAGTGGATTCCGGAGGATGGATGAAAAGGCGCACCAGCCAGAATGAGAGGTCATTGAGAGGTCATAGTAAAGTGATCTCCAGCTACCTTTGGATTCCAGGCCAAAGGAAGCGATAGCAGTGACACCATCATGGAAGTACCCAGCCCCCGCTCGCACACAAAAGACAAAAACAATCTATCACAGATTCAAAGTGAAGTTCTTAAAATGTGATTGCTTTGTTTGGGACACAAGTTCCAGAGCTCTCAGCCCCATCTCGAGAGTTCTACAGCCCCAGTGGACTTGTCACGAGACTCCATTACTCTGAATATGTAGCATCGGTCCTCAGAAGACACCAATCAGTTCTTGTATTTAATTGCATTAATGGATTAGTCCTACGGGAGACAGTGGAAGTTTCCCATATAGCGTAGTGAACTGGTAGGACACTGGAAACACGTCACCTGGGTGCTAAGTCCCATCAGCCATAACGGTTTTCCATGGGCTGTCAGGAGGAGATGGCCCACAGAGTGTGGAGATCCCCAAAGCTCAGAAACCCGAGAAGGAGAGAGAGAGGGAAGGGTAGAGGAAGGGAGAGAGACAAATGGAGGGAGAGAGTGAAAGAAGGAGAGATAGAGGAATAGAGAAGGGGTGTGTGTGTGTGTGTGAGAGAGAGAGAGAGAGAGAGAGTGAGAGACATTAAAAACTTTATTGTTACTGTTACATGTTCAGCTCCAAGATGTATTTGCATTGGCTAACTTGTCTCTGATACGGTCCTGCCAATAAAACTACCCTGAACTGAACTGAGATTGAATTGAGAGAAGGAGATGCAAAAAGACAGAAAAGGGCAGACAGGAAAAGGGAGTGAAAGAGAATGAGAGGGGGATAAACGTTAGAGAGAGAATGAGACAAATGGAAAGAGAGGGAGGGAGAGAGAGAGAAGGAGGAGAAAGAAGGAGAGAGAGAGAGAGAGAGGAGGAGAGACGCTTTGGGCTCGAGACAGGAAAGGGGTACGTGCACAAAGAATGGGGGGGCAGACAAAATGTGGGGAGCAGAGAGGAGGAGATGTTAGAATGTTTTCCTGCTAAGAGCAAAGGGTCGTTGGGTTCATTGTGTATGTGTGTATAAGTGTGTGTGTGTGTGTGTGTGTGTGTGTGTACGTACTCATGTGTAGCAATACCTCCAGTGGTGCTGGCACAGGCAGAGAGGGAAGGGCAAAAAATGAGAGACGGAGAGAAAGAAGAGAGAGAGAGAGAGAGAGAGAGAGAGAGAGAGAGAGAGAGAGAGAGAGAGAGAGAGAGAGAGAGAGAGAGAGAGAGAGAGAATTTATGTATGGGGCCATCTGGCATCTGCCGCTACTGTAGCAGAACCCCAGTCCACTAACACCATACAAAGACAATGCAGGATCTCAGGAAGAAAACTCTTTCTGTGTCATATGAAGCCAGCAAAGCTTAAAGGGACATACAGACAGACAGACACACGCACGCACACACACTACCTTTGAGAGGTATGAGTCATTAGGGGAGGTCTTTAGTGTTCAGCTAGTGTAGGTGTTATCTCTCATCAGTGCAGGAATCACTCATTCACGCAACCACGAATAAGAACACATATACACACACACACACACACACACACACACACACACACACACACACACACACACACACACACACACACAAGACAGTAGCTGTGGACATGCACGTGGCTAACCCAGTTGCTCTCTTAAGACCTGAGATCATGTGCAGAACACTATCAGGTCATCTTACGTGTTCACGCACACGACTAAAAGATTCTTCAAAGTATCTTCTCAGTTCCACGGCGTCTGGGTCCTGCTCATGTCCTACAGTTCTGGACCTGCACACAGCTCGGTGTGTCACACAGAGGCCACACGGCACTGCCTGCTGCCACCTCTGGGTCTGGGCTCAGGTGACAGACACTGGT
>NC_135220.1:11340299-11415299 GCF_052324685.1 Brachyhypopomus gauderio | reverse complement strand
TCACCACCACCCCCCCCCCCCCACACACACACACACACACACACACACACACACACACTCATTCACTACGGCCCATGGGAGAACAGTTACCCTGAACTACACCAAACACAATACAGCCATGCATGCTTCAAATTCCAGTCTTTCACACACATACACTAACTCAAGAACACACACACACACACACACACACACACACACACACACACACACACACACACACACACACACACACACACACACACACACACACACACACACACACACACACACACACACACACTCGCATAGCAGCCGTGGCTGGTAAAATGAGGAAAGACACTGTTCCTGGTGTCACACTTCCAGTCCAGGGAGCTGAGCTTATCAACCAATCACAGGTCAACCTGTTTAGATGGGTTTGCTTAACAACCAATCACCAGTCAACCTATATGGGTGGGTTTGTTTAACAGTGAGTCACAGGTCACAATGGCCGTACTGAGCTGGTGTTTGTCTCAGTCTGCCTGTGCCACACCAGTCTCTCCTGTTACATATTTAAACCTGAGTTTATGTTTAGACCAAAACCCTCTGGGTCTTACTCTCAGTTATGAAAACAATTTCATTTGCAGTAGTTTTGATTATAACTGTAATGTAATAGCTACATCAAACACACTCGACTGATCTTTAATCCTGCACTTGGTAATCTGTATTAAGGGATTAAGCTTGATTATGTGCCAAGTCTAGCTGTCCCACTGAGACAACAAAACACTTTTGACAGTCGCTCTGGACAAGCGTCTGCTAAATGAGAATGATGAGAAGTGGTCACGGCTGTGGTTGTAGTGCGCTGCAGACACACAGCCCGCGTGCTGAAAAGGAACTACAGGCAGTGACGTCTGTGCTGTGCCTGGACAGACAGGATTCTTACTAAAGCGGCTGTGGGCAGAGACACAGCAAGGTCACAGGAACATGTCTTATCTCAGCTCTGATTCCATCCATCACACCATTCCCACATAACAAGTGTTTACTAATGGCTCTCAATTCTTACCAGCACAAACTTGTAGGGTCAATAATCCGTATTTTTCCCATAGACTATTCCTTCTTTTTTTTCCTCATTTCAGCCACAGTACATTACAGCAACCACAGAATGACGACATTTACATGTTACACTGCAGATTAATGGTGCTCACAGCTGAATTTATTTATTGTGAATGTAAATACTTTGAATTCATGAAGTGTGACTTGTAGATTTTGAAATACATTTTGAAAGTGTGAGTTTATTGCATTTTAATCAAGTATGAATGTAATTATTGTATAAACTGCTATATGTAATGTATAAACTGCTCATTTTAAGTTTATTTAGTGGTTTAAAATTCACACTCTATTAAATCTGAGAAATTCAAGCATAAAAATTCCAAGTTCTCATTTTCAAGCCAAATGAGACAGAGGCTCACACAGACGTCTTAGCCAGCTGAGAAGAGCGAGGGCTACAGCGGCTCCAGACGGGCTCCAGACGGGCTCCAGACGGGCTACAGGCAGCGCACCCAGCTGCTGCTGTGAGAATGCAGGTTGGACCCCTGTCCTCTTCCCTGCAGAAGAACTGGTAGCAGAAGGCCTGGTTCTGGGGGTTTACACTCCAGAGCCGGCCTGGGTCTGTGAGTCTAAATGCTACATGTGAGCCCATCTGGGTCTGGAGGTCTAAATGCTGCACGTGTGCCAACGGTTCATCTCTCAGAAAAACAGTTCCAGTAAGACTCCAGGCTCCAAAGCACTAGGGCAGCACGTAGGTTCCCTGACCCCGCACCAGCCTGCCTCCCCTGGGGCAGTCAGGACCCTGGGGTCCCCCTGTCGGAGGAAGCCCCGTGGGAACCAAACGGTTATCGCAAGCAGATGGCTGCAGACCCAGGGATACACCACGCCGTGAGGGTGTGGTCTGCACGTGTGCGATGCGTGTGACCCGGAGTATGCGTCCACACACGCACATGTGTGGAACAGGAAGCTGAGTTCTGAGTAAGCCCTAGAGACAGGTGTGTACGCATGTGTGTTATTGTGATAGAGAGTGAAGAAAACACGTTTTCTCTTCCCTCCTCTGTTATTCTGCCCCCCACCCCCCTTTTACGTTATGTCACATATACTGATATTATTTTCAAAACATTCTCAGACAGCAAACTCCATTATAATTGAACTGTCCCTCCAGTTAATCATACAGAAAGACTGGCCAATACAGACATGAACAAGGCAGTCTGCTCCCTGTGCACTGAACTCAACTCACACTGAGCACGTGTGGAAGAAGGACATTTTTCCTCATCTTTAAATCAAGGCAGGAGACTCTCATCAGTTATTGAAGTGACTAACACATGATAATGCCTGATTCCTCTTCCTCCTGATTCCTCCTCTTTAATCTCCCTGGTTTTGACAATCAATGAATCTGGTGCTAAACCCTATACCCCGTCTTTCTGTGCTGTGTGTGTGTGTGTGTTTCAGGGAGGAGATGTTAACACACAGCGTATATTTTCCAGCCACTCAGCAGGAAACGCATCACTGCTCATTGTGAGAGACGTGTGTGCTGTTTTTACAGGAAAGTGCAAAAATAACCGAGAGCCAGAGGTTCCACCAGGGCCTCTGGACACCACCTGAAAAAGCTCCTATTGGTGCTTTTAACATTAAAGGAAAATGATGTCTCGACTCCACACGGAAGAGAAAGACAGATTGAGACAGAGAAAGAAGGAGAGTGAGTGAGAGAGAGAGAGAAAGTGAGAGAGACAATGGGGGGGGGGTGTTTGATTTAGTGGTAACTTTATGTAAGGGTCAAGATAGACCACTGAACACAGGCATGCCATCATAACCCTGCCCCCGCAGCAGAACCGGCTCAGAACCCTGCCCCCGCAGCAGAGCCGGCTCAGAACCCTGCCCCCACAGCAGAACCGGCTCAGAACCCTGTCCCCACAGCAGAACCGGCTCAGAACCCTGCCCCCACAGCAGAACCAACCCAGAAGCACAACTGGCCAGTGTTGGGAACGTTACTTTAAAAAAGTAATTAGTTATAGTTACTCACTACTTGTTCAAAAAAGTAACTGAGTTAGTAACTGAATTACTCTATAATAAAAGTAACTCGTTACCAGGGAAAGTAACTATTTGCATTACAGTTTAAAAAAAAGTTATATGCCAATGAATAAGGATTTTTTGAAAAAGCTTTCAAACTTTGAAAAAGTTTTCACAGTTAGTTGAAATGAGTAGATGAGAAAAGTGTTTAACTTTTTATATTTATTGCACATTCACAGACCAGTGCAGGATAAAATCCTTAAAAATCCCAAATCTTTGTAAAAAAAAAAAAAAAAAAAAAAAAAAAAAAGCAAAAGTAAACAGTTACACTATATAAAGTGCATTTACATCTATCAAATTAAGGAAAATTCTCTCAACCTGAGACGACTGGTTTGTTCACAAGAGAAGTAAACTTAACAATAAAACCTCTATTCTTAATTAAATAAATCAAATACCCAGTCTGGTAGACATTCAGGAACTTCAAGTATTTTCTTATATCGCCACCTTGAAAATGCTCATTTGTCTTCGGCTTACTCCTGACTCGCCATTTTGGCCTCTTTTCCGTTTGGTGTGTCACTGGTGCGCTTCGGAGCGCGTGTAAAAACACTGGCTCTGATTGGCTACCATAACGCTGCCTTAGCCAATCGCTTACTGACTTGTTAAGTTAAACGGGTGTTACACAGAGAACTGTGACCTATCGAGATCTGTTACTCTGTCTGGGCAGCGGTCCGCTCGGATTACTGTTAGTATATCAATATATAGTAACGCACTGCTTTTAATGACCAGTAACGTCAACGGCGTTGTAACGACAGGAAAAGTAATTAATTATATTATCCCGTTACTGACAAAATGACGCCGTTACCTAACGCCGTTATTTTTAACGGCGTTATTCGCAACACTGCAACTGGCTCAGAACAAAGCACAACAACCTACCTGCACTGTTCAGGAGTTTCAAACACATTAGTGGTTAAATGTGATGAGCATCAGGTGTTTGTCCTGTGAAAAAATGTCACTTCAAATCCGGTTTTGTTGTTCTGTCTCTTTAAGACGTGGCTGTCTGTGCACAAAAATGACAAATTTCATCAAACAAACGAAAAGAGATCGCAGCTCTGCCCATCTGACCCCGTGACCCCATAGCACATGGCCTCTGAGGCTGCAGTGTTTCAGTTCACCAGGTATCACGATCGTTTCACGAGCTGTGAGGTGCGTTCCAGCAGCATCATGGGGGAAATTGCTAAGCAGCTTCCTGCCTTTGGAGAAATAATCAAAGAGGAACAATATTCAAGGATATCATGGAGAATGGCAGACCTAGGAAATGATGTGGTCCCGTCCCGTGGCTGGGCCCTGTGTCCTGAACTCTCAACTGGATCCTGTGTCCTGTGTCCCGCACTCACAGCTGGACCCCGTCCCACTCACAGCTGGGTGCTATATCCTGCATCCCACACTCACAGCTGGGTCCTGCTTCCTATGTCCCGCACTCACAGCTGGGTCCTGCTTCCTGTGTCCCGCACTCACAGCTGGGTCCTGCTTCCTGTGTCCCGCACTCACAGCTGGGTCCTGCTTCCTGTGTCCCGCACTCACAGCTGGGTCCTGCTTCCTGTGTCCCGCACTCACAGCTGGGTCCTGCTTTCTGTGTCCCGCACTCACAGCTGGGTCCTGCTTTCTGTGTCCCGCACTCAGCTGGGTCGTGCTTCCTGTGTCCCGCACTCACAACTGGATCTCCCATCCCGCAGTCACAGCTTGGTCCTGCATCCTGCATCCTGCCCTCGCAAGCGGGTCCCGCGTCCTGCACAGCTGGGTCCCATGTGGCAGGTTGTGGTAGGAGAGCTACAACAGGCACGTGCTGGGAAATGAGCAAATGGCTCAGGAATGAAGGATGTTTGACATCTATCTCACGACACCTCCTTCCCTCCCTCATTTTCTACATTTCTCTCTCTCTCTCCCTCCCTCTCCAAGAGTTGGTGTGGTCACCTCCTGTTATTGTGTTCCAAACGTGGCCATCTTGTGCTGGTAGCAGCAGGCTGATAGCGTAGCCTTCTCTTCTGGCTAGACCTGCAGCACCTCAGCTGAACTGCACTGAGAAGTTGGATGTGTCACCTAAGATATTTTAGCCTTTCAAAAGCCAGAAAAAACAGACACACATTGTTACACACATCACCGACAGTAGTAGTTTTATGCACAATTGTATGCTTTCGGTCATAGGGTGAAAGCAATTTATTTTCCTATTCAAAAGCATGTGGAGGACAAAGAGATGGTTTGTGTCATCACTCAGTGTCGGATGAACGCCTACACCTGCCGAGTCGCCGAGTTCATGTTCACATTCTGGTATCTGTTGTTACAGATCACTCAGTCTGGGTGGCAGGCTGCTACCTGACAGCTCATCAATCTCTTCGCTCTCACGACCGTGTGCGGCTGCCCGCCAGCAGGGGGCGGGACACTGGGTGGGGCCGGGGGCGGGGCTGGTGGGTCGACTCTGCTCACGCTGCCGTGTTCATGTGGCTGACTAACGCCATCGGCATGGCGCAGGGAAAGGGCACCTCCTCACGCACACGCAACTCTGCCAAGTTCAGTTTAGTGGAAAATGGACTTAAAAGCAGCCAACTGTCAGTTGTCTTCAAATTACTTTTGGAAAATTTTGAAAATATTTTGGAAGTTTTTTTGGCTGTGTAATTTCTAAAATTCACAGGGATTTCCATGTGTTAATGAAGACTGAATTTACAGCATTCATTTCATATTTTCTGACCGTAACCTTTTAGAGCTACTCAGTTCCTTAGAAAACTAACCAAATGTTTGTATAATGATACATGATCATCTAATGGAATTTTGCTTGGTGAACACTTCAAGGCTAACGGGGTTGCATGAACAAACAGACTCAGACAGCTTTGGTGCATTCTTCATGTTGTGGCATGACCTGGATATGACCTGGGCATGACCTGGATATGACCTGGGCATGAACTGGGTATGATCAGGCCTCCCATCCCTGTATGGGTTCCTTCCCCAATACCAGTTCTGGGGCTCCAGGTCTGGCCCAGTGTTCCGAGATTCTGGTCCCAGCCTGAGCCTTAGGGATTCTGATCCCAGCACAAAGTTCTGGGATTTCCATCAAAGTCTAATTGTGCAATCATCAAGTCAGCACATCTAACTGCCAGCAAACACATCCTTACCTCCCCGTGGCTTCAGCGCGCTGGACAGGATCTGCAGTTTGGCAGCTAGATGCTTCTAATAAAAATAAGCACACACATCTCCTACTGTTATTCCTTCTTACCACAAACACTTGAAAGGTAGCTGGCATTTCCCGCTTTCAAAGAACAACCTTAGAATTACAAGCAGCCAAAAATAAGGAACGCTATTTATAACGTCTTGGGGCCGAGGGTGAATTCCCATCCATCCCAAAGCTATTTTCTCCCTATTATGAAAGATGCTTTGGGCACGCTTCCAATGCAGGGGACATATCACCATTGTTCTACCTGTATGCCTTCATCTCAGGATGAAGCACCATGTCCGTGGTTGGCTCCAACCCTGGTCTGTGGTGGCCTGTGTCCATCAGGGTGTCTGTGGTCGGCTCTAACGCTGGCCTGTGTCCATCAGGGTGTCTGTGGTCGGCTCTAATGCTGGCCTGTGTCCATCAGGGTGTCTGTGGTCGGCTCTAACGCTGGCCTGTGTCCATCAGGGTGTCTGTGGTTGGCTCCAACCCTGGTCTGTGGTGGCCTGTGTCCATCAGGGTGTCTGTGGTCGGCTCTAACGCTGGCCTGTGTCCATCAGGGTGTCTGTGGTCGGCTCTAACGCTGGCCTGTGTCCATCAGGGTGTCTGTGGTCGGCTCTAACGCTGGCCTGTGTCCATCAGGGTGTCTGTGGTTGGCTCCAACCCTGGTCTGTGGTGGCCTATGTCCATCAGGGTGTCTGTGGTCGGCTCTAACGCTGGCCTGTGTCCATCAGGGTGTCTGTGGTTGGCTCTACCCCTGATCTGTGGTGGCCTGTGTCCATCAGGGTGTCTGTGGTTGGCTCCAACCCTGGTCTGTGGTGGCCTGTGTCCATCAGGGTGTCTGTGGTTGGCTCTACTCCTGATCTGTGGTGGCCTGTGTCCATCAGGGTGTCTGTGGTTGGCTCTAACCCTGATCTGTGGTGGCCTGTGTCCATCAGGGTGTCTGGGGTGGGGGAGATCCTCCTCTGCTCTGAATCTGAACTCCTTCTCAACACAAAGCGTGTATGACACAAGCCTTGCTACACATACCACCCCCCATCACCAAAATGTGCGCTTGTAACACGGTTGTGTGGGTTTATGCAACCTGTGCAGAACAGTACTGCACTGACGTGGGTTTTGCGTACATCTGACATGCAGGAAGGCCTGAATCTGCGGTGCTCTCCCCAGAAGACTGAGGTGCAGTTGAGGGCATGACGTAACCAAGTGTACATGTCACACTGCCCCCCGCAGGCCTGGAGGTGCGGAACACCCTGAGGGCAGTGGGTGAATGGGGGCAGTGCCAGTCCTCATACTGTTGCCCCCATCCTCTTCACACTTTATAACATGAACAGATACCCAGAGAGTTGTAAATATGCTTTAGAAGTACAGAGCGTTTTATCTGTCATTGCACATTTATCATTAAAGCTGTAAACGAGAGCCTCGCCGGTGACGTGGGTCTACACCACGGTGCGCTTTTTGCAAATGCAAGAAAATCAAAGAGAGTGGGGAGAACTGCACAGACTGCTGACGGCTCAACTTCCTTTTGACATTTTTGTGCGGGGATTTTTCTGATATCTAATGAATTCTCAGAAGCTTCAGGTTTCACGTGTCTCAGCTGTGCATGTCACTTTCATCTCCTGACAGCTCTCTTTCTCTGTGCACCTTGCACAATGCTAATTACACAGGGCATACGTACATACCCCTCAGCCTGCACGGAGGGCAACCATGAAGAGGAAATACAGGTATTGCCACCACGGTCTCTGTGCACCATGGCACACTCACGGCTTTTGGAGACTAAACAATTGAAATATATTACACACACAAATATTAGTGAGCATCTATTGGAAGTAGATGGAAATATTATAAGAAAACTGCTGGTGACTTTCAACAGGAGTTTAACATTGGTTATGGAATTGTTGGGAGGTTGTGGTGTTCAATTCTATTTCATCTATGCGGAACAACAAAATCAGCTGGGAGAATTTTGGCTAGGGTGTCACCTACTCAACAAGCTTGACCTGGACAGTGCTATTTCATTAGGACTAAGGTGTCTTCCACCCTAGAGCCATAAGGGAGAAGCGGTCAAAAAATTACCAATGTAACTGTGGGAGAACATTGCAAAAAGCGGACAAGTGACCCAGACACACAGCCTAAAAACCAGACCGTCCAGGTGAAACCTAGATGGGTGTCAACCCGAGACGGAGGCCATTGGTTTGAACGCAGTCATGGATCTTTGCAGGGGCTGAGTGGGAGACAGCAGTCAAGGACAAAACCCAGTGATTTAGCATTTGAGAATCGATGATCTGGCCCACACAAGCCTCCCACCCACTCATTCACCCTGTTTACCTCGGGATAAGACATTAGTCCAGACTCAGGGGCACATGATCCTGTGTACATCTGTGGACACGTTTTATTTCACATCGTTAGATAGTGTATAGTGTGTGTGTGTGTGCGTGTGTGTGTGTGTGTGTGTGTGTGTGTGTGTGAGAAGAGAGAGAGAGTGAGAGAAAGAGAGTGTGAGACTGGGTAAGGGTTGAGCTATTGTAGACTTCAAAGCATGGAGGAGTAACAAGGTTTATCTACTGAAAACAGAGGTCATAGTTAAACATTTAGTAGAACTATTGAGTGTGGGTAGAGGGGGTTTTGCCTAAAAAGATAATAGCGACAGATTCTATGTCAGAGAGACAGAAATTACATTCTGTAGTTTGAACATGTGTGAACTGAAGATCCACACACACACACACACACACACACACACACACACACACACACACACACACACACACACACACACACACACACAGACCTGACAGAGTCTTTCAGGTTCCAAAAACAGAAGCTTGATACTAACTCTGACACTGGGCATGAAGCCGATGAGGTCAGAAGGAAGTTTTGGAATCCCACTAACACACACACACACACACACACACACACACACACACACACACACACATGCCCAGCGCGTTCCTCATACATACACACACACACACACACACACACACACACACACATCATGCCATTTCCATAGGAGATCAGACAAAACACACTATTGTTAAATAGACCTAGAGACTGTGTGTGTGTGTGTGTGTTGCTTACTATTAAGAGTTTTGCATAGCACAAATGAAAACAGTCCTGGCTTGTGACATATCCATCAGGGTACAGTAGAGCTTGACCTTTGACCTTAGAAACTTTGCTTAACCCAGAAGTGGCCTCCCCAAACCCAACAACCGGTTTTCTCCACTTCACTCAAAGACTTTTTATTCTTTCCAGAATTTTATTGGCATTTCAAGAGAGAGAGCGAGCCTCTTCCAGAGCCTTAGCCTTGTGAAAATTAAGACAGATGAATGACCACCTTTGCTCAGGTTGGATCTGTGTAGTGCAGACACAATCAACACTGCTAGCACAACATCAAAGACAACTAGTGCTCCTCAATGGTCAGCTAGCCAGGCACAGAAATATCTGCTTTTGAAGTGAGCAACAGTAGTAAAAACATCATTACAGTGTAGCATATCGGGACAGTGAGTCAACAGCCTTGGCCAAAAAAACACTTGGCCCATCTGCTCCTGGTTGGCTTGACTGTTTCAGTAGCACAGCCATGATTAAGACCGGAGGTAGAATACGATTGTTCTTGTACAATAACATTCCACACAATCTGTGGCACGAGCTTGGCTGCGTAATGGACAGCGGTGTTACATAGTCCTGCCCCTAAACGCTGCGCCCTTCCCGCAGACACAAACATCCCACGAGCGATCGGAATGCTGAGATTATGATGTCACAATAGCGCGGGCTCAGACGGCCCGTCTCGGCACGCAGGCCTGCCGGCGCTCGGCTAAGGGTCTCTCAGGTAGCGGTGAGTCCTGCAATCACAGGTAATCCCGCAGGTATTTTTAGGTCAGGGAGTGTAGGGTGGGTCCGAGGCTCATGATGTCAAAAACGACGGCTTCCTGATGTCATTGACACACCTCACCGCCCAGACAGAAGCGTCTGTCTCTGGGTGGCCCACAGCCTGAGTTAGTGCAGGTGTAATGACATCTCAGTGGAGCACAGGCTACGGAGCTTAGATGGGCATCCATTATATTTACCAGCTATAATTCAGCACAGAGACATTACCATTATGATGGCAGGTATAATAGTGAAGCAGAGCTATTAAAACAACATGGCCCTCTGCTTCACTGCTCCCAGAAACCCCAGACAGCTGAGTGGACAACAGCAGTGTTAGGTGTGTAACCGCCTGTGTTAGTCCCCATAACTGAAAGCACTACAGGACCTTTAGAAATGTCTGTGCATCACAAGGATAGATATGACTGTATGTGCGTGTGTGTGTGTGTGTGTGTGTGTGTGTGTGTGTGTTCAGTGGACAGGGGGGTTAAAGGCAGCAAAAGGAAGTATAGTTCATATGAAGAGTATTCCGGCATTAAAACACACATATAACCAAGATGTTTTATGCATACATGTTCACATGTATTTTTTTAATCACTTGAGTTTAAGCTGAATGGAACTAAAGATCAAATCAAATTCTGTGAAGACACAGCAGGTTCTGACATTATTTACATCTTAAACGACTGCTGCAGTATAATACACAGTGTATAATACACAGGGTACAATACCCAGTGACAATATACAGTGTATGACACACCGCGGACACTAAACTGTCAGGAATACATTAGAATGAGAGCTTTCCCAAGTCTTCAAAAATGAAGTGTGAATGAGGTCTGTATGCAAAAAAGTATATAAAAAAGATTTCACTCCATGAAACTACAGAACTGAAAAAATCATCTTACACTCACACACACATCATACACACACACACACACACAAGTGTCTAACCTTCCTCTCCTAGATTACTCATACTGAAACTTCTTCGTACCTATTGAGGGCATAGGACATTTTGTATAACCTCAAATAACCTTATGATTCCGTTGTGTGGCATACAGCCAGCACGCCGTTCAGTACCAGTACATGCGTACATCCCCATGTAACGTGCCAGCGCTTCCCATGTTAAAACTGCTCAGCGCACTTGGCAGAATCAGCACGGGCCGAACATGGGCGCGCGCTGTGTGCGCCGAACCCCGCGGGGAGTTCGGCTCGCGCGCTCCGCTCTCGTTCCAGAAATGCCAAAACAAACCGCGTGTCATTCGCGTGCGAGTCACGGCTGCACCAGGGGACCCGGCATGGTGTGTTGAACAAAGATGGACAATCCTTTCTTTCTACTATTACAGTCACACGCGTTAATACATCTTATTCAATTACACGCTTCTTGTAACTATAATCATATTTCATATCGATAAGTCACTTCTGGTCCTGCAGGTGTACTAACATAACCAGTACTTATCAAACGCTTCTTTCATATCGCGTGCAAAAAACTTTTTTTTTTGCATGAGGACCATTACCTTCCAGCCCGCGGAGCTGTTGCTGTCCCCCTTGTCCTTGAAGTAGGGGACAGTCTTCACCATCCACTCGTAGATCTGCGCCAGGGTGAGCCGCTTCTCCGGGGCGCTCTCGATGGCCTTGGTGATCAGGTCCGCGTACGACATGTTGCCCCACGCGTTCCGGCGGGACGAGCTGCTCTTCCTCTGCGCGGCACCGGTACCGGACGGGTGGTGTCCCGCCGGGGAGGGGAGCGACGGCACCTGTTGCTGCTGCGGTAACTGCGGGCTCGCGCGCTGCGCAGGTAGAAGCGGCGCGCGCTGCTGCCGCTGATGTGCGCAGTTTTCTGGACAGTGGAAGTCGGCGCAGAGCGCGAGCGGGTCCTCCGAGTAGTCCTGCGTCTCCACCAGCAGACTTAACCCGCCGGACAAGTCCACGCTCCCCGCCTCCGGTTTAACGGACGGTGCCGGGGACGGGGTGCTGGAGCCGCCCGGTTCGCTCGGCTCCGGTCTCGGGAGCGGCCAGGTGCACGAGCGCGGCCGGGAGAGCGGCTCGAAATCCGGATCGATGTCAAGCAGCTGCTGCGGCGACGGCCCGGCCATAACGGAACCAGAACGGGACCGACACACTGACCCCGGTTCAGCAAAAGCGATTAAAGGAACACTTGCGCTGTTTCCGAATCTTTCTGGCGACTTTGTTTCAGGACTAACGACGGAGACGCATGACTGGACCGCACCGTGAAAACCCAGTTACGTGGAGAGAAGTCCGTGTCGTACAGAACCGGGGAGGGATGTGCGGATCGGACCATGCCTCAGGTTTCCAGGAGCAAGTGAGTTGTAGCGCGGCCTCCACGCCGACCGTATCCGAAAGTAACCACGGTACGCTCGGTACACGCCCACTTTGATTGACAACTTCAGACCTCCAATCAAAGTCGGGCGTGATGAAAGGTAAACAGGGGGTGTGTTTGCATAACCCCGCTACTTGACTACACTCACGACTGGGTTGTGTTCACTTGTTGGCATGGACTCCTTTTACACATTATATATGTACCTATATAAATTCTTAGCAGCGGTACTTATTAATATTTCTAATCTCCAGATTAGAGACAATTTATAAAAGGTATATGACGACAAGCCTTAACAAACTGAAGGTGTTTACAGGCTTTAAAAATGTTTCTACGGGCTTTTGTGGAGACTGCAGTCTATCCATGAGGACGGAGGTGTTTACTTCACCCCACTAGGGGGTGCCTTAAACCACGCCGTCTATTTTTACATGAGTGAATTGCAGCTTTTATTATTATTACACACGAAAAGATCTAGTCAAGTCAGTTCTCAACAGATTTGTTATATGATGGGACACATATTCGTATCGCTATACATATAGGAAATTGCTGTTTCATCATTCTATTGCAATTGTAAGCGTTTCATTTTAGCTTTACGCATGAAAGAAATTGTCTAGAGGGTCTTTTCTAAATCTGGGTATTTTCTGGGAGATTTGATTGCAGGACTTGAACTGGTACGGGTCCTGCCAGGGGTCACTGTGGTATGTTTGATGTAATCTTGCATAAGAGCGCCTAATTTCTTCATTTTAAAAGGCGGGGACGGGGGAATTCAGCGAAATCACTTATCTTGTTACATACTGGGACCTTAAATGAATTCCAGATGGACTGAAGACTAGTGATTTTCTTTGAGATCCGACTGAGTTAAGCGGAGAGGAGACAGAAGCTCCAGCAGGGGGCGCGAGGGAGCAGAACAGTAATACGGATCATCAGCTTCAACTTCAACTCATTCTGGCACGTCTGTGTGCTCAGTGACACGCAGCCTTAAAATCACGCGAGGGGATCATTTCAAATATTTTTGCACATTTCAAACACTTCATGACTATAATTAAGTGCACACATTTAAAACATCAAAGACACATATTTAAAACTTTTCAAAAATAATACTAATGGAGCTAATTTCTGCAATTTTAAGGTAGATGTAACTTTATTGGTCCAGAGGGAGACTGCAGAAGGTTCCCCCAATGAAGGCCGTAATCCAACCGATGGATTGAGGCCGAAATACAACCGATAATTTATCTCGTAGACATTTTAGTGATTCTTGACCAATTCTTGACTTCTAAAAACAAAAAAGGGACTAGAACAAATCAGATTAGACCACCAAATTAGGCTGCATGTGAAAAGAAACACGATGTTGTGGTTACTATTGCTGTAAGACAAAAAACTTTTTAAATGTTGTGGGTGGTGGTTCTTTCATTTGCATACAGTAGCTTATCTGAGGCAACTGTGTCAAAGTTCAAAAACTGCACAGTTAAAAACGACAGCCCGTCCTCTGATGTTTCCAATGAGGTGCAAACCAGTTCCATAAACAAAACTTTACACGGATATATTCCAAGTCTCCACCAACAAATCTCACTGGAAAACTGACTCTGGGTGTGATTTCTCCTCAGTATCTGTGGAGGGCTCTTGCTACCAACAAGTATCCAGGCTCCTCCCATGTGTGGTCAACTTGGGCCGGGTGGCGTTTTCAGCCCTGGCCCGGTGCTCGTGTCGGGCGTGTGAGGGCGGGGTCAGATGCGGATGGTGTAGGAGTCGGAGTGTGTGACGTAGCGGACCCAGCGCTGCGACAGGCCTGGGTGGGTGGGGGAGAGACGTAGGAAGCGCACCTGCAGGCCAGTGCAGGTGTACTTGGGCAACTCGAAGCTCATGCTGATGGGACCCACCTCTAAGAAGGAGGCGGAGCTAAGCCTCGGAACCTCCACCTATGGGACAAGTCAGTAATGATTAAGGTTCTTGAAGACCTAGTAACACGTTTAAGATCCTTCTGATAACATAAACGGTCTGGTAAGAAATAATGTATAAACACATATAAACAAAACTTGTGCCAGCACACCCAGTGGTCAGATACATGTTCATCTGCCTGTATATCACTACGTGAGTGGGAAGACGCTGGAAAACCGCGTTAAAATCCAGAGTGACCTTGAAGAGTGCGGAGAGCTGAGCTCCTCCAGGGAAGCGCGGTATGGTCCACACCACGGCCTTCCTCCTGGGGTCCAGCTCGGCCGTCTGCTCCGCGCTGCTCAGCTCCTGCGAGAGGCTGGGAGAGAGAGAGAGAGCGGCGGGTTGAGAGATGACCACAGCATTACAGCCATGACATTATTTGTGTGTTTTGTTTCCGTACCTTAAGGAACCCTTGGGGACAGGGACAGTAACGGAGACATTTATCGCCACGCTGTGGGAACAGAAGACAGTGGGACACATTGTACATTCTCCCAGTAAGAAGGGGCCACACACGGCAGGTTCAAACTGGACACCATTAACGTACCTCTTAGGCAGCAGGTCACAGCGCAGCTTGAGGAAGATCAGCAGCCTATGGGGAGACGGAGGGGACATGTGAGGGACACGTGAGGGACACGTTTAGTCTCCGTTACGGAACATGCTAGTCAGTGTTGAGTTGTCAGTGTGAAGGCAGGTGCTGAAGCCCACTGGGTACCTGCTCCCAAAATCCTTCTCCACCGTGGGGAAGAGACGGAATGGAGGAGGACAGGGGAGCTCGTCACTCAGCTGGTACTGCATTAGGGTTTGCTGAGAGAGAGAGAGAGAGAGAGAGAGAGAGAGAGAGAGAGAGAGAGAGAGAGAGAGAGAGAGAGAGAGAGAGAGAGAGACACGCACCTATTTTTCGGCTTTGTCATTTTAATAGGACAGAGATGCGTATGTGTGTTTTGGCTTTACTTCTCCTTGGCTGGGACAGACTTTCAAAATCCTATATGTATCAAACTCATCGAGTTTGACGGCTTGGTGGAAACTGCACTCATCAACGCGCACAGCTGCCCCATAGCCTGACGCAGAGGGCACCAGTAAACAATAAACACACAACAGTAAACAGTCAACATCAGCCCCAACAGTATCTGTTCACAGACTAGTAGACAGTCAAGGGTAATCTTACCTCTCAGCTGAGTCTTCCCTATACTGAACTCCTCATTGAGGCCAATCCTCATCTCTACAGTACAAAGTGTGAGAAGCACAGAGAGAGAAGAGATGATGCAAACAATTAACTAAACGTTCAGTAAACATGAGGGATCCAGATGACGTAGGTTAGCGCACCTGAACAGGTTGGTAGAAAACACTTCACACGTATCTCTCCCTCCACGTCTGCCTTCATCAGAACTCCCTGGAAGAAGCAGGCAGACAGGATCAGACAGACAGAATTAATCACTGATGCTTCTGTCTGGCTCACACAGGTCATCTAGACGGGGCATGAAAGTGTGCTACTCACATTGGAGCCGATTACAACAGACAGCCTCTCCACAACATCCACAAAGATCTCATTCTTCCCTCCCTGCATGTACATGAACACGAACACACACACACACACACACACACACACACACACACACACACACACAATTAGCATTATTTAGCCACAAATTCAAGCCAGTGGCAGCATAAAAATTGTAACTGAAGGGGAATTTTCAGGTTCAGAAAAAGTCCTCTTCCACATTTCATTTTAACCATCTGGACTTGCTAATGAACTCAAAAATCAGATTACTTGGTAATATAAAATCACTCCAGGAGTGCTGCTATTAACCTCACCTTAACTCACTTCTGATCTGCATTACAGGAGTGATTTTAATTCTAGTGTCTGTTGTGACTCAGTATGGGTATCAAATCACATCTCTGATCACCCGCTCTGGCCTTGAAATGACCCAATACTATTCATTCAGTATTTCCTGCCCCAGGACACCTTTTTTTTAACCTCTTAATGTATCTGTTATTATTCTAGTATAAATAACATAGCATGCCAAGGAACAAACCGCATTAAGGTAATAAAGAAGGTTTTATGAAACTAGATTAAGTGAAAATAACCAGGTGTGTGAGCAGCAGTTTGATGGCAAACAGGCCACACATGCGTGTGAGCACTCGTGAGCCTCACAGAGCACTCGTAAACCTCACAGAGCAGTCCTGAGCTTCTTCACTCCAGCAACCTCCTGCTACATCAGTCGGTCTCAGCTGCTGCTCTGGTGCGTGGAGAGAGGTCAGGACTTACCTGCTCACCACGACTGGACGTGATTGGACGGCTAGCAGCCGTGCTGGGAGCCACTTTACTCTGCTGGGTCTCAGCTCCGAACTGTGAAGGAAGGAGACAGGCCGCGTGAATGGACTCCACACTCACAGACACTTTTGTAGCCATATGGGTTTGCTCAGTAAAGTGTGAGAATGGCTGCTCGGTCATTGGCTGCGTGTCACTGTATCTGGCTGCGTATCATTGTGAAAAAAGAATGGCTGGAAAAAAGATTAGAGGGTTTTTTTTTAATCTATCAAAGACCAAGTTGTACCAGACCAACGTTGCTGAGGTCAAACAGACTGAAGGGCTTGGAGGTCACCGCCTCTGTCTGAATGAAGTTCTTCAGGACGTCGGTGGAGGTCGTCTGTATGTAGCCGTAGTCCTAATGTTCAGAGTCAAAGAGAGAAGGAGGTTTGAATCCAGAGGGTAAGAGTGAATGAACACAATGTTTTGACAATACATATTTGTAAAATGAATGAACGCAACACTAACCACCATCTCATCCAGCAACTCATAGATCAGAGCAAAGTTCATCCGTACAGACTTCTCACTCAGGTTGCCGCAATAGTCCTTAGTTAGAGCTGCCAGCCTAAAACCCATGAAAAACATTAAACCATCAGACTGAACTACTCCAAATCCCTGTGAGCAAAGAGCCTCTAGAAGAACCGCACGTCCACATCTGCATCACAGGGTATAAAGTGATGTTACACACAAGCAATGTTTTAGCCAAAACCGTATATAAAACTCATTGTAACCATGTGATAAGGCTGCATATACATGTAGATACAAATATGACAGATAGATAGAGCTGAAAATTGTTATTTGTACGTGACAAAAGATTTAAGATTTTAACTCCACTGGCATAACTTCATAACTGAGGTCATGTTAATATCTGTAGCCAGCAGATGGCAGTACCTGTAACAGTCAAATTATCTGGACCTCTAAACAATCCTGGATTGCCAAAATGCAGATAATAACATTCCCATTTCGAATTAGAATAGTAGTATGAAATGTCTTTACACCAAGCGGTATGTTGTAGACACAAAGTGAACATTCATTCATTAGTTAGGTGGATGAAGAACAGCAGAACTGTGGGGAGACGCACACCAGGGCTCGTTTACCTATTGAGAAACTCTATTATAGTGAAGGGAGACGGACTGGCCTTCGTGGACGCCACCCAGTACAGTCCACCGTGTCGGACATGAATGAAGTTCAGCGTTTTGTGCCTCTGGGGACATAAAGTAGGACGGTTATCCCGACGGTTTTGACTGTGATTAACTGCATACTATGAACCCAAGCAAACAAGTAGATCACCACGACCACAGGAGGCTGGTCACCGCTCAGACTCGAAACTAGCTCGTAGAAAATGTTGATTGAATCTTTTGAGGCTTCCCCGCGGACTGGTGGAGAGATTCAAGGAACATACAATAAAATACACGATACAGTGGCTCAACATATGTATCTCAACCCAGCGAGTAAAGCGTTAGGATACAGTCTTTGTATATTAGATGGTCGCCTTGAGAGGACAAAATGAACACTTGAGAGATCATCATGTTTCCACACGCGGGCGGTTCGAGCTGCGGGTCGGTGACGGAACCAGCCGGGTAGCCGCGGCGCTAGCTGCTAGTTAGCTGTGTTTGTGTGTAAACAGCATTATTCCGCTGTACTGAGCTGCAATTTCTATCGTCGTGGTGAAACTATTCACCTACGGGAGGGAAAACAACATAACACAGCTATAGTGAAGAAAACGAACTATTATTAACTAGCTAGATAACATATGTAACATAGTTAGCTGGACCTCTGTACTGTCATTCCAAACAACCGGCGGTGTTTTGTCTTGAATTGTAAGCCGATAGAGATCCGTGATGCACTACTGCCACCTTGTGGACAGGATCCGTGATGCACTACTGCCACCTTGTGGTCAGGATCCGTGATGCACTACTGCCACCTTGTGGACAGGATCCGTGATGCACTACTGGCACCTTGTGGTCAGGATCCGTGATGCACTACTGCCACCTTGTGGTCAGGATCTGTGATGCACTACTGCCACCTTGTGGTCAGGATCCTGCTCCAGGGCGCCACGGCGTAACCTCTGGGCAACAGAAACTCAGAAGTAAAGGTGGAGGTAAATATGGCACAACTAGAGAGCTTGAAGAAGGACCTCATTTGAGAACTTAGAGAACTTGTAAAACAAAATCTGTACTTGTATTTTAATATGGGACTTGTAAACTAAAAGTTGCACGTGTATTTTTGATATGAAAACTTGAAACTTCAAAATAAACGATTAAAAATCTGAGCGTGAATGTTAAAAATTACATCACAGAAAATGTACTCAAATTCAGCACAACTTCAAATCTGCCCGCCTCGACTTTTGCAACATATACTTGTATCTCGGTGGCCTACGGTTGTAAAATTGATTTGTGCACTTGTAGGGATGAGAAGTGGGCGGGACAGTGGGGCAGACGTGGGCGGGGCCGCGAGGGTAGGCCATAAATCGTAACATCAGATGCGCTTAAAAAAACTTGACGCATAGAAATGATCCCTGATTAATCTCCGTCAATGATGGCACACTAAACGACGGTACATTTGATGCGCAATGTTTTGCTAATTCTGCAAACATAGCAAACGGCATTAAGTAATCAATATTAAAATAATATGGAGAAAGTCACTTGATGAAAACTTGAGTTGTAATGTTAGGACTTTATCATAAGTAGCTACATTGCTAGCGACGCTAATATAGCCCAGACACATTATAATGGAGTTGCCATATATTATTCTTTCTTCCTTTTCTTTGAATCCTTCTTCTGCATTAGGTGCCTTTATGATCCCATTTGTATTCATTAATTCTTAATTTAATCCTATGGTTCTGCAGGTTACAGGTCCTATTGGTCCTATTGGTACAGATTCTGATTTAGAGCTGACTGACCCCTGATCTTAAGCCCTTGAGTGTAACCTGATATATTTGAAGTATGCTTATTTATGATACATAAATATGCATTTGAAAAGTATAGGATGATAATGAGACAGCACTGTGTGTTATTATCAGAGCCTATTTGATCACTGTTATTACCCCGTTGCAGTGGGGTCATTATCGCCATAATCAGCCCTTGCTATGGACAGGGTTAACATTCCTGGTCCCTGCAGTCACACCTGTCGAAGGAACCTCTCACGTCCTCTTTCTGCCTCTACAGTAAACACATGCCATATCCTCTGTACCCATAGACTTGTTTATAATTTTCAATGGCTTTTTTGTATAAATGTTGCATATTTCTAAGCAGTCATTTTAATCCATATGCATTTGATTTGCCACACAAGACGTAGTCAGATTTTATGGTTATATGCCATGCCAAAAAAGTATTCCTGTTTGCTTGAGTATAAGGCCAGATTTTTAAGTGCGATGTCCAGCTGTTTGTCTACAGAGAAGGGTTAATTTTGAAGCTTTGCTGTTTTACCCTTTAAAGCTTAGGGACTTATTGCACAACTGGAACTTTTAACATGCATCTGAATGATCTGCGAGGCCAGACGGGACCAGCAGGCAGGACAGAGACGTTTGTGTGTTGATGACCACAACATCCACCTCTGGATACGTGAGATGATTTACATCACAGTGGACAGATGTTATGCTGTTGTGTACTTTGTATGTGTAGGAATCTGCAACGTTCTTCAACATTGTTTTAGTTTCAGCTCTGTTTGAATTCTGGATTTTAGTGGTTTGTAACGTGGGGGGGGGATTTAACTAGCCTTTGAAATTTGCTCTTAGATTACACTCTTTGTGTTGCCAGTAGTGGGAGGAGTTAAATGCTGGGGAGGAGCAACCCAATCCCACAGCCAATAAGAATGATAAGCATAATAATCAGTGTTCCACATTCAGGTACTTATTCTTTGTTCCTTTTCATACCAGTGAGCAGGGAAAGGAGATCAAGGTAGGATTCTGTTTGGTTTATCTGGGCTCGGTGTTTATGTGCAACAGTCAGGCACAGTGGTGGATAACAGATGGAAAACAGAATAGACACTGAAGCTGTTTGTATCCACAAACTAAATTTACATGAGGTGATCAGTAGCTGAGATTGCAGTAACTATGGAAAACCCCTGAATAAAAGAGGATCACTGTTGCAATGTTATAGGAAATCTAATGATTTTCATATTATAACTTTAACTTTCTGCAGGTATGAAAGATGACCCCTATAAATTCCATCTTTGGGACACTCTCCTGTTTCTTGATATTGCCAAGTAAGTTATTTGGCTGTTTTCATCTGTAACTTTAAATTATGACTTGCATTGTTTAAATTATAATTTTATATCATTTAGTTCTACAGGCAAACTTAGTCTCAACTGACAATGAGGAAGCTAATACATGTTCCTTAGTAGCCTTAAGGAATGTAATACTAATCATCTTAATATGAATAATGCTAATTACCTTTTTGGGGGAGCACATGTTTACATTTAAAATTCAATCTGCATTAGAAACAATACAAATATCTAAGAAATAGTTCATAAAAATAAAATATAATACTATGAAAAATACGTAACACACATCAGCATCACTTTGGGTGTATCTCAATTCAGGGGCTGCAGCCCACGAAGTGTGTATTTGTAGGCCGGTTACGTCACTGCGCCGCGCCAAGGCTGTCCCAATTCGTGGGCTCCTTCTTATGCGGCCGACGAATGTAGCCTTCAAAACCCCGAAAACGATGCATCTGAGTATCCTTCGCGTCCCACGATATCCCAGGATCCATTGCTCTATGAACAATAAACAGGCGACATGGCGGAGTCTAGTGTACGGGCCGAAGAATTCGTTTTTAAATGTCAGTATTTTTAAAATATGGACATTTATACTGCAATGAGATGCTAAGTAACATGCCAGTTATTAATGATATTGCAGGTAAACCTGTGCTTTGAGTATTTACTAAAGTGTAACGTTTTTAAAAATAAATAGAATTTTGTTATAAAGTTATACTTCCCGCCAAACATGTGAATACATGTTCAACGCATTTTCTTTTAGGCATTTGTGGGTGATGTGATATTTGTCGGACAGCTCGCTAACACGTATGTAACGGGGCAGAGCGTGGTCAGGCAAACATACGTCTTGCGAAGACTAGATTGTTTCATTTAACAGCCGTGAGATGCAGCCTACCCGGCCTTCGAAGTGTTTGGCCTCTGTGGGCTGCGGTCTATGTGGTCTACGTAGGCTGCAGCCCCTGAATTGAGATAGACCCTTTGTCAGGAGATCAGTCTACTTACATTCACAACATGTTTTCTGGGCTACACTGTAAAATTCCTCAGACCAGGATATTTCATGTGTCCAAATCACAGTTCACTGATGACACTGGGAAGGCGTCTGCTGAATATGTATAGTGATGTATTAATACCCAGTATCCAGGTCCTCTGTGGATGTTGTGAGCACTGATTCAGCCCAAGCCCACAACTTCCTCAAACACTCACGACCCCGGCGCAATGCTGACCCCAAGTGGTACCACCAAGACCCAAACTTCCAGGCCTACTACAGTTACTACAGCAGCATCGGGCATCATGAGGGGGTGAGATGAAGAGTTCTCTGACTTGATATAATGTTTCCTGTGAATTGTCTGTGGTCTGTGTTGATGCAATCATTGGTGCTGTACTGGCAAACAGTTTCTGACTCTAGTTCAAGGGTATCAGACTCCAGTCCTGGAGGGAACTGGCACATGTGGTGTTTCTTCTGATTTTTTGCATCATCTGTTTTCTTGCTCTCTAACAGCTCTACGAGGTCGACAGGATCAGAATACTGTACCAGCAAATGCGCCATCTAGAGCACATCTATGGCACAGATGCATCTAAGTACCAGAATGCTCTTGGACTCCAGTTTACCAACACCAACCGATCTCCCCTCTCTCATCTGGTCACCAAGCCCCCACCTCCAAACCCCACCAAACCTCCACCTCTCTCTCGGGCAAACGTCACATACCTCTGCAATCCCAAAGACCCTCTCTGCAAGCCTCATGTAGTGTATCTGCCCTCTGGAGCCGTCCCTGTTGCGTGTGACCCACGCTATCACCCAGACTGTAAGCTCGGAGCAGCTATGGAGCCCCCTCCTCCACCACCTAAGCTAGAGACACCAGCCAAAAGGCCGTCTGCTGCTCCACCTGCCTCTCCAATCATTATAAAAAGAATGGAGTATGACTGTGATCCTTACTGGGACCCTGACTGCTTGACTGAGAGCCCTGCCAAGCCTGTGAGTGTCTCTTCAGCAACACTCCCCACACAGAATGGTAGAGAAGATGGCAAAAGATAATGAAGACCACACTGGTTCTGCAAAGCCAGAGAATAAGACTCCACACACCTGCTAATCCAGTCTAGCATAAACCGGAAGTGGGTAAAGTAGCAGTAGCTACTGTAACATTGCAGAACTTGCTATATTTTCCACTTCAGGCAGTGGGGTAAACTGTAAATATGAAGTATGTAAACAAAATACGTGACTCGCACAATTTTTAGGAGGTTAGCAAGCTAGACAGCAACAGTGTCATCGCTTTTGAGTGGCGGGTGATGACTGAGCTGCGCGAACTGGAAAAACATACATGCGTATTTAACATTAGAATCCTCTTATTTAGAGTTTACTTCTGTGTTTACTTTTTTTATTTATGTCTGCGTTCGTAAATACACATGACCGATATGCTGTACTCTCAAACGGCGGCATGCAGGTAGCGTGGCCGAGCGGTCTAAGGCGCTGGATTTAGGCTCCAGTCTCTCCGGAGGCGTGGGTTCGAATCCCACCGCTGCCAGTCTGTTTTTAATTATGTAATTTCATAAATACATTTTGTTCGACATTTACAGTGAAATGTCGTTAATCAAATGCAATGTAATAAAATGTACCTTCTCTGTCTGAATTCTTTTTTGGTGGGCACCTACCCTGGATAGTCATTCTGTAGTTCACAGTGATCAAGTTATTCCATGTAGGTCACATTTGCTCGTGTGGTTTCATGTACGGTGGGCACCTACAGTGTGTTAGCAAGAACGGTGACGGCAGCTTAATACATTCTTACGTTGCTCGTGAAATATATACACTTTGCAGAGATATTTGTGAAATACGTTTACATTAAGTGTATTGCAATTGAACGCCATTATGTACATTCAATCCGTTGGGTGGTTTTTTTTCACGTTATTTGAGTACTATCCTGAAGGTTTTAGAAACTGTGAAGACCTCAAAAGGCACCGCTGGGATTCGAACCCAGGATCTCCTGTTTACTAGACAGGCGCTTTAACCAACTAAGCCACGGCGCCACATAGCGGCCGATTGTAACATTTATTTCTTAGAAAGGGCTGGGAACACCTGCTGCGACACCAACAGGTATGTTCAGTCATGTATACACACGTATGTGAAGAGAAGAACTATAATAACCAAATAAAAATCACAGCTGTACCTGTAGCATGAGACCGCAGACTGCAGCAGTCCACACTTCCTTTTGATTGGTTGATTTAGCGGTGGATAACACGCTAACGACAGTCACAGTTGTCTATATCTAAAAAGATACTTCACAACAAAATAATTAAAGCCCGACGAGGATGGGATTCGAACCCACGCGTGCAGAGCACAATGGATTAGCAGTCCATCGCCTTAACCACTCGGCCACCTCGTCCGTGGACTCCGTGTGTTTACTCTCCTCGATACAAGTTGTAGAATAAAAGAACAATTAAAACAAGAAAACTCGAGTGCGCAAAAACGTAATGAAAAAAATAAACACCAATTACACCAACAAACACAAAAAAAATTCACATGTAATAAGAACATCTAATAAAGATAAAAGAAACAGGTTTCAATCTTATTTTTTCACCACAATAAAGAGATCAGATAGGATTTACCAAGGAGTTGCTGTTCCTTGATAAATGCGGGACATAATCACGCATTCATAAAACCCAATCATCATGTACTGAAGTCTTATTTCTAAGACAACAGGTAAGGATATACCTTACTGATATACCTTAACAAACCAACAACGGCTGCACTTACCGAATGAAAAGGAATTTTCATTCATGGTGATGTGTTATTAAAATACGAACACGAAAAACTGAACCAATATATTTTATTTAAACAATCTAAATAAAGTTAAAACAAAAACTGCTAAAATGTATATTTCGGTGAATGAAACGAAAATTCTTTCGGGTTTTTCTATATTAGCATAAAGACAATTGCGGCGCTCCAATTGGAGGATTTCAAAATACAGACTTTCTATCGCTCTAAATATTAAGTACATATATATCAGACGGTCTATCGTACACCAGGAACCATATATAATATTATACGTGCGTTTAAATGTCTATAGTTTAGAACAGACCTCATTTTAAATGAGTTTTGTACGAAAAACAAACTGGGGGCGTGGCTGAAACGCTTCACTATTGGTCGAGGCATGCACATGCTCCGTGAGTCAGAACGATCTCTGGCATTCAAGCTTGTGTGAGAAGTCTCGTGTAAGCAAACGGTAGTTCAGCGCAACTTTGGTGCGCAGCTACCTTTCTCAGTAAAACAGAAAATTATTTCGATTTCGATTGTTTACATCACCCACAACAGTTACAAAATTGTGGAAGAGACTGGAAGAAAATCACAGAGCAGAGTGAGACCAAGAGTGTACCAAAAGTTTGAGTTTGAGACTAGTGATGTCCTGGCTGCAGATTTGCTGAAGTCATTCAAAGCAAAGGCATGTACACTAACTACTGATTACTGACTGTTGTTGTAATCTTACACTGTCATTGCTGTTCTCTAATGAAAAATAAAGGTTTATGTTGATATATTTGGTTATTTTGTAAAACACTGTTGTAGTGGCATGGTGCACCCCTTTCAAAAATCCTTTAAATGTTGATAAATGTAGATTACATTATTTCTGAAACAATCAAGTGTTCATTCTTTAATTTAGATCTCCAGTGTATACACACACACACACACACACACACACACACACACGCACACGCACGATTTTTTAATTTATCACACAATTATTTCGCTTTGTCGTAAGTTTACTATATAATAATATCAGAGCACCAATGTTGGCATAGTATCACAACGATGGAATATTATTTAGGAGTTATAAGAAAGTTATATTCCATGTTCGCGTTATTTCAAATGCGATAGGGCGAACGCACGTGATTACGTAATTTACCAAATTAGGACCACGTTTCCGGTAATCCTACATAACAACAGTTTACCATTTTTGTAGAGAATCCGTGACAGAATACATTAGTTTCTGCTGCAAATATATAATAATGAAAAAATTATATAATACGATATAATTAGAGTAGATAGTTCATACTAGTAAAGCAGACGCTATTTTCCGTGGTAGCGTGGCCGAGCGGTCTAAGGCGCTGGATTAAGGCTCCAGTCTCTTCGGGGGCGTGGGTTCGAATCCCACCGCTGCCAAAAATATTTTTTATTCAGAGTGAAGTGCATCCATTTATTACTCTTTTACGTTATTAATAGGTCATCACATATCCCCGGAAAAAAGATAAAGACCATTTTAAAATGTCAAAGTCTCTTATTCATTGAAGATTATAGGAACATTATTCCACTGTTTTCACTGTAAAGATTTCACTGTTTTAGTATTGTCCGTTTCTCTTTTTGAATAGACATATTAGAACAGCATAGTCTACTTTATCTGTGGATTTCTCCTAAGGAGGTTAGCCTCTCATACCGCCATTTTGTTTATTTCTGAAATCCTCTCAAGACTAAAACACATCACGCATGGTGTGGAAATCCCAAACAAAACCTTCACCTTGACTTAAAACGGTTTCAGTTGTTCGTGCGTCGTGTAAGAGCAGCGTGTTTAAACGTAGCCTGTGGGTCCAGACGCTCAAAGACCACCAAGAGCATCCTCCATCCTCCATCTTTCAGCCTCTCCAACCTGCAGCTGCCCGGATGACGAGTGACGTCAGCGAGCCATCTTTGTTCATCCAGCGTCTATTTCTCTGTGTACATAGTGACAGAGACGCGAGTGCAGGCAGCTCGTTGCTTTATTAAAGGGGTATAAGCGAGGCGCGGCATACACGAGGCGCTCGACCCACTCGCGCGTAAAACGGCCAAACACCGGGGGACCTGCGCGCAACATCACCTTACAAATAACCTGAGGAGTGAATCGAAGAGAGGAGAACAACGCCAGACCACATAGTCGTTCAGAAATATATCTGTTGGATTTGTAAAACCTGTAAACACACATCTCAGTAAGAAATGTGAGTATGACTACATTTTTATTCATGTTTATTTTATCTTATTTTATTCCGGATGTAAATTAGTACGCGCTTTCATGAGAGTCTAGAATCAACCGGTCACGAGAGCCGCGCTGTTCACACCAATAGCGAATTCTGTAAAAATGATCTAACAGAGGTGTTTTCAATATAGATTAATCATTTACATCTGCGTCTACATTTACTTATCTGTTTAACGTATTTTGAAAGCCTTCGACAGTTTTACCTGAGTGGATAAGCTAATATCTAATAATGTATTCGATAAATAGTCTATTAATAGCCAGCGTGTGCTCGGTTCCAGTGGCCTTCATAACAACAGTCACACCTATCAGCCTCTTCGCGCACAATACTCGCTTAAGAAAAACCTTTTGTAAAATGTTTTGCAATATATCTAAATTATGTAGGCGCTACCGATGTTTGGAATTATGATGACAATGACTGGGAATATTCGCCATATTAGACTGGCTTGGTTAGAACTGGTTGTACGTTATTTGAAGACTTAAATTTTCAGAATGTCTTACATTTTTATGAACATAATGTGACTGACAGAACCGTTACAGTCCGTATCTGTATTTGAACGGGGCTTCATTTAAAGACACGGCAGAATTTGTTATCTGTAGCCAGTGGCCCTTATATTTCATGGTAATCTTTGGCCTATCTTTATTCTACACGGTCTTAAAATGACCGCAATCCATCGATGAAAAAGCAAACTCGCCCGTAGTTTGATATGGTTTTGTAGACAGTAATCTTTAATATGGCCACATGATGGGGGTTGGGACGGCAACGGTGGTACTGGTCGCGTTTGTAAGGCAAAGAGGACAATCAATGATCTGCATTTTCGAATAGTTCATTTTCAGTTAATTTAATCCTCTCGATATTGTGCGTTTTCTCGGCCCAAACCCCTGTGGGTCGTGTGTGGACAGGCTCTATCCACACGGCTGGCACGATGGGCGCACGTACGTTCCTCCGCAAGAAAAGATGGCCGAGCTCTCGGTGCGCTTTTCCGGGCACGCTTTGGATAATCCTGCTAGAAACATTACCCCTCAAATGTAAAACATACATTTACCCCCCAAACGTAAAACATACATTTACCAAAGCCTTAGCAGAATACTCTCTGTACTGTCTATATATTTATGACGCCAATGAACAGCTTATTTTAAGCGCATAATAAAAACATATAGCCTATTTTAATATTAGTCTAGCTGCTCTTAAATCGCATTAGTTTTCTGCTCTTTTGCATAGTGTGTGTGTGTGTATTTTTTGGGGGGGTGTAATTACAATTTTTTTTAAAGAGAATGTGTGTTGTTTGTGACGCACGCGCGCGCGCACGCGCACACACGTAAACGAAGGCCTAATGCGCGGGGGTGTAGTCCCTGCCGTTGCTCGTGACCCTATCAGTCCAATTGGATGAATATCTCTATGACACAGCATTTACCTGTGAAATGTGATTCAGCTTCAGCTATGTGTCTTGAATTAATCCACACATTTCAGCAAATAATTGTGCATTTTTTATTATTTGTTTTGGCTTGGCATGTGTTTATATTAAATTAAGCGTTGTGTGTACATAGAGGCTCTATCATTCAAACGATCTTATTTTCTGAGGTTTATTTTTTACCAGTCTGTAAGCATAATATGAGTCACGTGATTGTCATGTTATAAACATTGCTAAGCTACATAGCAGAACCATCAGATATTACATGATAATGATGATGGCCTCTCTCCACCTGTATACTTGCAGGCTCTGACCTATGAGCTGAGCTACAGTTTAGAATCAGTGATCACAGTTTTCCTGGATACAGTGGATTCGTTTGAAATTCTGTAGTCTGCAGCTTAATTTTTAACATTTTGGCTGCTGTTGAGGGGAAAAAAACAAAACAGTCCATGCTGGCCAGTGCTACAAGGGACTTGTAATTAATTTGAAACGATGTACTGCCATTCTAGTATTGTGTAATAGGTTTTTGTGACACATTAATGTCTGTCCAGTGTACCATTAGTGATTATTCTACTCAGGGAAAATGGCAGTGTGCGGGATTTGATGTCTAAATATAGGCCGTAAGGAGAAGCAAGAACAGACCCAGAACCTGAAGAGTTTGTCATGCCAGCCTTACTTTAATGAGCCCACGTGTGCCAACATTGCATCTGCTCTGTTCGTTTAGCCATGACAGAAGGTACTAATTCTGTTATTGTTAAAAAAAGAACACCAAGCCCCTTCAGAATTGTGAGGTTGTGGAGGATTACAACCAGGCGGCATCAGAGGTGACCTTTATTCAGAGATCTGTCGCCATCTGGTGGCCAATCATTAAATTAACAATCCCAATGTACTGGTCTCTGTACACTCAACATGCACATTGAAAAAGGTTCAGTCTGCTGGGGCCAACATTCAGTCTGCTGGGTCAAAATTATACTTGACAAAGTTCGATGACTGTATTATTCCTCGTGTGATCAATGGTCCGATTTCATCAGAAAAGAAGGTTCTGATTTGATGGTTTATACGTGAGCTCTAAAAGTCTTCCACTGTTTTTTTACTCTTGTGAGTCTGATCATTGGAAGGATTTCATATGATTATTAATTCTGCGTAATTGCCCTTTGATCCTTTATTTGAGTAATGAGAACCTGGTTTTCTTTGTCACAGGTCCTTTCACTCTGGGTAGCGTATACATGGCCTTCTAGTGCCACAGTATTTTCAGAGTATTTTCAAACATCTGAATTCTTTGTTTTAACTAGGTTGTTGCATTGTCAGCACTGTCCTGTCTGAGCAGATGGGTGTATATACGTGTGTGGCAGTTAAAAATGGTGGCCCTGACTCAGACTCAAGGGTCTGATCACTGAAGGACACTTGATGAAGGGTTTGAGTTGGTTTTCCTGGCATCTCTGCCCTGTTGCCTGTAAGAAAGGCTGTTAAACCCAGTCAGACGTCTACAGGGGTGGAGCTAGACTTTTTTTCAAGGAGTGGCCAAAGGGTGACCAAGGTTTTATCAGAAGGGTCCATATACAAATGATGAATGAAAGGAAACACATATTTTCTCTTAAAATGACCATTTCCAGTGGGGTGGCACTAGCGGTGGCAAGGGCTCTGTTGGGGGTGGCCACCCCTGCCCCCCTTTGGCTCCGCCACTGGACGTCTCTGCCCCTCTCATGCTCTTCATGGTTATACTAGTCAAGAGAGAGCAAATCATATTGTTTATGTAATAGAAACAATTAAAGGGCACCTGTCATGGAAAATTGAATTATTAAAATAAAGAATTTTGAAACAGTGTTTAAATATTGTTACAGTTTCAAGATAAAGCATTCTTTCACCCAGTCCATACAGTCTTTCAAAAACAACAACTTTTGAAAATCACAATTTCTCTGATATCACGAGAACAAACTTATTTAAATACTTATTTTAATATTTTAATACACTCATTCAGCCTACAGCCGCTTAGCCCTGCCCACTTACACCAGTTCTCAGGGGTGTTTCCACTCAGAGCTACAAGGCAATGAACCAGATCAGACCCTATCGCGCTTATGTCCGTCTTAAAGGCACAGTGACAGAAACAGGCTGCTTAATTCTAAGAGATTGGCAGGTTGGAATATGGTGATGTAAATATTCCAACCTGCAAATGTTGTGGAAGAAGAAAGAAAAGTGTAAAATAAATTTTTTTTAAGTACGATACAGGCCATTTCCACAGCTCCCACTTACAAAAAATTAAACCAAGGCCTGTGTTTATGTTTTCTTGATTGACAGGTCTGCCCCAGCCGCTGCCGGTGCCCCTGCTCCAGAGGGGGGTAACCAGGCCCCTCCCAACCTCACCAGCAACCGCCGCTTACAGCAGACACAGGCCCAAGTGGATGAAGTGAGTGACTGTTCTAGGCTTGACCTCATAACCATAGCCATAAAATAACCCCAACAAACCCCAAACACCCCCCCCTCCCCCAAGAGCAAGTCTAGCCCCACCCACTCCTGTTCCCAAGTCCTGTGCAACTCCGCTCAAAACGTGTGCGCTGACCGCAGTACCGCGTCCGCAGGTGGTGGACATCATGCGCGTGAACGTGGACAAGGTTCTGGAGAGGGACCAGAAGCTGTCGGAACTGGACGACCGGGCCGACGCACTTCAGGCCGGGGCCTCCCAGTTCGAGACCAGCGCCGCCAAGCTGAAGAACAAGTACTGGTGGAAGAACGCCAAGGTAACGCGTCCTGAGGAAGAGTGCTCCTCATCACACCAGACATGCACTAAATACAGCTGACTACCAATCTCACCCTTCTTTATACACTATAACGGGTTTCTAGGGTGCAGTAACTCAAGGTGACGAATGCACACATGAATGTGGGTTTAGACTCTCTGTTGGTCAACCCCGATGTCTCTTCCTCTCCTCTTTGTAGATGATGATTATACTGGGGGTGATTTGTGTGATCGTGCTCATCGTGATAATTGGTAAGAGAACCTGTTTCCCGTGCAGCACATATCAGCCAGCGCATATTTGGCCCAGCCGGTGTGTGAGGGTCTTTCTAAAAGAGGTGTGCTGGTAATTTAGGACTGTGCTCTTTTTCTTGCAGTCTACTTCAGCACCTAAGAAGCAACTTTCCTACCCCAGTCTGCGTTCATGACCGCCCAAACCACAATAATTGAATATCTACCCCCGGAGTGTAAATCTGCCCCATGATGAACCCTGCAACACCACCACCCCTAACCCCCCATGACCTCCTCCACCTGCAGGACCCCAGTCTCTCTGCACCCCCACGTCTATCCTGTGAGTGTGTGGTTGTGTTTCCTCTGTAAATATCTCCCGCTTTTCTCAAATATTGTTCACAAACTCCAAATGTAATGACAACAGAGAAAGCAAATGGTGACCATGGCAATTATTGGTATATAAGATCTATGATATATACACATTGTTCTTTGTAGAGATTTATTCTGATGGAACATTTTTGTAGTTTTGTGTGAATGTTTGATTGTATTTTTTTTCCTTTTGAATTTGATGAACTGCCTACAAGTCTGTGTGGATATATTGCACGTTCTATCTCATCCATCATATCTTTCTTTTGCTTCCTGTTGCTAAATGAGTTTAAGTGTGTCTTTGCACATAGGAGATAGACTCCTTCAACTGAGGTACTAAATCCATATCTTCTACACCCCTGGACCACATGGACTCTCTCCTTCTCTGCCAGTGCAGATCCAATATTCTTAGCACAATTCTCTTCTCCTCCTACACTCTATCAATCCTTTTCTTTCTTCCTATATTTCTCTTTTTCTTTCTTTCTCTCCAGTGATAGAGTACTAGCCCTTTGGAAACTGCCACTAACACTTTTGGACCAATGTCTGTATGTCTTTCCTTTCCCTTCTTTAGTGTCTTATCTCTTCAACATTCCTTTACAGCAGTGTAGAATTATGCTGTCTACAAAAGACATGCAAACATACGTTATATGTACGTATCTTAAAAATGTCTCAGACATGAAAGAATTATTAGTAATACAGTAAGCGCTGAATTAATGGAAAAGTCTGTTGATGAGGCATACCATTATGAAAATCAAATATTAAATGCTATAAACTAATAATTAACATTTTCATTGCACTACAAATAACAAAAAAAATTAAACAAAGCAAAGGTATACAAGTAAATTTGTTTAGAAGGTTGTTGGTTAAATATGCTTCAACCATCGAACTCTGCCAGGTAGGGTGAAATTTTTACACTCTCTAACTTTCATAGGGCAATAGCTCCAAATCCAGAGACACCCCCCCAACACACACACGTGTGTAGAGGATGGGCCTGACCAAAAAGGGGAAAATTATTATATGCACAAGAACCTTGTTTTTGATGGCTCTTTCGACCTGGTTCGTGGACTGATGGTCTAGACTGGTATAGCTCCACACGTTTCCTTTTCACACAATTTCAGTCTCTTACACAGCAACAAGGAGAAATGATTTAAAGGTGCAACAACCGGAAGCTTTTGCCAGCTAAACGTGTAGATCAGTTGCGACACCATGCTGGTCCATACTGGCATCACGCTCTGGTGCGAACTGGTGGTTACGATTCCTTCTTGTCTTATTATGTAGAGATGATGCCTTGTTTTTTTATGTAGAAAATTGTACTTTTTGTGTGCAGCAGAAAAGGGACCAGACCATTCAGGACTCGGTTGTATGTCCTGTGTGTGTGTGTGTGTGTGTGTGTGTGTGTGCGTGTGTGTGTGTGGGTGGTTTTAGCTTTGTAGTATAGACACTGCCAAGCGCCTGGGGGGACATTTTTTGTCTCTATTTTCTTACTGTTCTTATTAGCTTGCTGTTATGCATACAACCTCAAACCACGTCCCAATTACCCATCATCCTCCAGGCACACATGTCCACTCTGTCAGCATGAAATGAGCCCGTGATGATGTCTGCATGCTCTGGTGATTCCCCACCCCCATTCACACACACGGTCTGTACACACTCTCTTTCACTGAGAGACAAACTCTGTTCTTCCACATCAACACTGTTAAGGTGTTGTGTCATATTCCCAACCATCTCCACGCAACTGTGTGTACTGTAAGCTCAGGCTTGTGCAGACTGGCTCGAGTAACGTGTGCAGATAATCCCTGCTTCATCCTACCAGATTAGACTGCTCAGACTACGCAGGCGAAGGCAGGCTGTTCCCATAACGACACGTTTACAGGGATTCATGAATAGATGGTGGATCAGGTGATTGATGATGACAGGAGGAGGAGTTTCTGGTGTTCAGGGCGGGACTCTAGAGGATGAACAGATATGACTTCAGAATGCAATTTGGATGACCTGTTTTGGTGATTCTGAATGTCAGTAAATCTGAAACAGGTTAGTTCTCAGGTATTCTACAACAGGTGTTCTCTTGAAGAGAGCAAGGAAAGTCCTGAATGGATATCAGACTGCTTGGAAAGTCATAATCATTTGATTATCATTAAACCTCTACAGTCATCCTGTTGTATTTTACTGCAGGTCACGACTCCATTGTTTTGTCAAATGAATGGAGATGATCTTAGAAGGTTTCTCCTCCCACGAGCATGACCACCCATGTCTTATTTCCCTCAAACAGAGCAAACCAATTAAAGGAAAATGACCAAAGACTGTATTGTCTTGCTTATGCTGCCAACTGCCATCAAAAACAGGTTTAGGGACGAAGCTTTTCCCCTGTTCTCTGGTTAAAATCACTACAACAAACCCAGTCTGCTGCCATTCTACTTATGTAGCAGGGAGCAGCAAATAGGTGGGAAAGTTTGCAAACCATAAAGCGGATATACTCAGAGCAGAAGGACACAGCACAGCGCTGGTCTTCTGAGACTGGTCCCCTAATAGCACAACTCCTTTATTTCTGTCTCTGTGATGCTGACTAAGAAACACAAATCAACATTTTTTCTGTAGCTGTTTAAAATATATATAAAAGAAGAAGAAAAAAGAGATTAAATCTATGTTGTTTAGTGTTGTACTGTGGTGTATATCTGAGGAACGGGGGTCCTGTTTTTTCAGGTATGCCCAAAAGGTTTAAATTAGGAACAAAAAAATTGTAAAAATACAATTTAGCGGCATTTTGATTTTACAATTAGCCAGGTGCAATGATTTGTGTAGGATATACATAAATGTAAGGGGTGGATGTGATGTAGGACATATAAATATATATACAATGGACAAATCATAAAAGGGTTGTATGAAGAAACCAGTAACATGTACAGCAAAGGATTCAAAAAGAAGATAACATGACGTTAACATGATATCTGTATGTGTGCGTGTGCGTGTGACAGACATTTTCCTTTGTCTTGGTGTTTATTTTATGGTTAATAATGTGTGGTCGAAGTGAAGCGGGCTCAGATAATCGAGTTTTCCAATCTGTTGACGTTAGTGTGTCTTCTACAGTGGAGGGAATGAAGACAGATAAAACGTCTTCGCCTGACTGACTCTGAATCCAACATGATTTGTCCATCTCACACGGCACACACTTGCTTCGCTTACCTAAATGGTTTACTTTGGTTCAAGCAGAAAAATTGTGGCCTGGCCACTCACGTCTGCTTTGGGGAAAAATAAATTATTTATATATTATTTAGATTTTTTAAGATGAGTGTGAGGGCATATTAGATGATGTAGTAATGGCACCTGAAGCCTGCCTTACTAAAGGTCAGCTTGTCAGCATTTCTAAAAGCTTGTACATAGAGCAAGATGAAGCCAACTCATCTACATACGCCGTCTTTATAAGGGGAGTGTCTTAAATAGAAGACTAGGGTTTGTTTTAGTCGAAGACTTCAGATATGAAAGATGGTTGTATTTAAGCAGACAGAATGATAGCTGTTTGTTCAAGTCCGCAGGCCAACCAGAAAGGCACTGAACCGAAAGCCAAGCTATGGTGTTCAAAACTATTTGTATTTAATTTGCTTATGTATTTAATTTGGCCAGGCTTGGAGACAGGACGCTAGATTAGCATTACCCCTGCTCGTCTGGCCTTTCTGGAGGGACTAGGCCGGAAGATCACGGGCAATACAGTCTTAAAAGTCTTTATTTTATTTATTTATGTATTTGTTCTCTTCATTTATTTTTGAATATTAAACAGGACGAAGTACAATGTTAATGGAAATCATTTGAGAACCAGACATACATGGCAACAATTGTAGAGTAAATCTGTCAATGTCTAATTATATTGATGAACATCTTGGGTGTATATATATATATATATATATATATATATATATATATATATATATATATATATATATATATATATATATATGAAATATAAATATACATATATTGGAAAAAATTGCAATTATGACCTGTGTTTATTGTTCCGAGTTAGAAATTAAAATGTGTGTGTGTTTGAAAGCAATGACGAATAAACATAAATGAAATATATGATTAAAAAATGTGTTGTTTATTTTCAAAATGAACTGTATTTTTCTACATTTCCACAGACTGAACATGTGGCAGCCGAAGAATGAAGCTTCCACACATGACCCTGCGTTCATTTGTGGGTCTTGTACATAGAAAACAAGTGGCTTTCATTAGTGAAATCAGGATGGTCGTGGGATTTATACTTGTGTCTGAATGGTTTGTTACATGTTGTGTGTGTGTGTAGCACCGTGCATAACTAGAGACCTAGGGTTGCACCTGCACTACACACTTGAACATTCACCCAACACACCTGGTTCAATATATCAGCTAATAACCAGACCTAATAAGCCACAAAACTGGGTGTATTGGTGCAGGAACTCACTGAAGTGTGTACCACTTACAGGAGTGAAGGTGTGTTTCACAGTTTTGTAATAACACCCAACAGGTACTGATGCTTAGATGAGGTGTGTGAGGAGACAGAGTAATGTAAAGACTGATTATGATCATGATTCAAACTCAGGACAGATGCTGAAAAAAGCCTCTTTAACTCAGAATCAGGTTTATTTGGCCAAATATGTTTGCCCACACAAGGAATTTGGTTTTGGTAGAAATTAAGAAAGCAGTGAGCATATAATTTAGTGCTATGTACAATTTAGAGACAGCTTACTGACAACATCTATAAAGTGCAGAAGTGTAGGAGTGTTATATTGCAAAACAGTGATGCAGTGGTGATATATGCAATGGTGTCAACAGTAATGGCCAACATGTCGGGAAAGAAGTTAAAGAGGTTGTCTGTTATTTATGAGAGTGATGGCACTACGGAAGAAGCTGTTTGTCTGGTGGCTTAAATTCGTTTAACAGTCAAGATAAAATATGTGAGCAAACACCAGGTCACCTTACCATAAATCCATCGTAGCTAGCAAAAAACGCCTTAAATCTAAAAGCATTTTTGTACTGCATATATAAGAGACTCAGGAACAGTTAATAATCCAATGAGTCAAACTTGATATTAAATGCTATTTAATGTTAACAGAGTGGCAGGTTGACACAGATGAAGGGGCGTGGCTTAATAGGAGCATGTAGTGTATGCAGTCAGAATGGCGTGCTCATTACGAATGCTGGTGTCTCCTTCCTCTGGTTACACCGCATTACACGATGAGGCAAGACTTTTAATCCTGATTTTAGTAGGGATTATCCTCATCTGTATCTTTAGTATGGCATGTCCACACCGAATGCAACCCAGACGCTTTGAACATTTGTCCAGAGAACTCCGCACAAACACATCTGACTTTAAATCAAATGCTATCTGTCCACATCCCCTAATCCCTGTTTGTTTATTCAATATCTAAATGATACAGTGATACAGAGAATTGCAATTACATTTTTTCCCACACAGGAATTTTATTTTAGCAACTATTTAATAGCATTTGGGAATGTTATTTATTATCAGCTATATGGTTGTATGAAAACTTATGCAACTTTTTTATTTTTATTAAGGAAAAGAAAGTGATAACTGAGCATAAAGAAGCAGAACACAATCCTCAACCAGAACCATAACAAAATCCAGGACCTGAACCAGAACATGATCTTGGACCAGAACCAGAACTGAATACTGGTGTTTTAATAACACTGCAACTGCTGCTTAATTTAATGAATACAAGAACACATCATAAACCATAACATATGGATTCATCTGGCACTACATCATCTATGAAACCTTCTACAATCCCTCAACAAGCATCTGCAATTCAGGTGAAAGATTTTGAAGATATGTTAAGCTGACTCCTCACCCCCAGAATGACTTATGTATTAGCCACGCAATGATCTCACCCACAGACACACTAGACAGTAGCACTTCAATTAGCACTCATACACATTGCATCCTGTACACCCATACGGTCAAACTGGGATTTATATTGTAGATGTCAACCATGGAAGACTGGGACCTGTTTTTTGTCGGCGTGTTCTGTTGCCCTGTAAACGTTCTTATACTTTGTATATTTGTATATGGGAAGACTGTCAACGAAATTTCGCTATATTCACGTAGGCCTATATTAATTAAAAGACTTTTATGTCTTATGTTTCTCATGTCTGACAATTTTTCCACTGGGTGCTTTTGTCCTTAGTCATTATTGGTGGTTTCGAGATTTGTTTGTACAGATTCATCAAGATCCACTTCAGCTAGAAGCGTGCCAGAGTGTGTTATACTTCACCTAACGTCTGTACATTTTTCTTTACAAATTGAGCACATCATTCCAACTGAGCTGTGGGTCGGTCAGAAGCGGACAGGTCAGGCAGGGGCTTCACCTTCGTGGAAAACAGCAGTGCAACACGCCGAGGTTAAATAAACTACCATTTATTTAAACATTTTCATTTACTCTCACACACTGAAATATTTAAAGCAACTGCACAAATACGTATAGGATGTACAATTCCCATACAATTAGTTAAGTTACAAGCACGGACAGATAATCTAATGTTACTGTTTTCGTCAGTCTGTAGAGTAACTTTATATATTTGCATTGCCAACATGATGAACTCGAGCACAAGACGTTTGCTTACGCGTTGCGTTGCAGTGCAACACATACGGCATTTACAGAAGCAATACACTTCTAATTGCAAATGCTAAATACGAGTTCTTCCAACTTACAGAAACGCTGACGTCTACTCACGCACGCTTTCGGTCCGTGCACTTATAGCCATGTGCAAAGACTCTTATCTCGCGCCGTGCTTCTCGTGCACGTTTGAGGAGCTCTGACATGACGTCACCCTCTCGCGCTGTATGAGAGGCAGCGCCTCCTGCTGGCCGCTCTCAGCGACGCGGGGCAAATCCCTGCCGCAGGAAACTGTTCCTAGCAAGCGGATAAAAAAACGAGTGAAGTGACAGTGATTGTCTTCACTCGCGCATACACAGTTAAAAGTTACTCCAGACTATAGGAGGCCAATTTATGAAGTGGATTACATAGTAGCATAACTCGCATAAGATTTCCAATTAATTGTTACTAAACAGACAACGGCTACACATTTTTTTATCGATAACTACCTCCCATGTACATTTTTAGATATCCTGTCGCAACTAATCAATACTTGTTTACAATACTTGTCAAGCTTACTAGCAATAATAACAATTGTAATAATTGTAGTTACCATAAACGAAACCATATACAGTACTCCTGTCTTACAACGTGGATAATGTACTGACATCACGCGGTTAAAACATTCGCCGTGACGCGACGTAGAATTCATGAAGGTAAAAATAGGCACGCGCTTTATTCCGCTGTCGCGAGCGCTGTCGCGCGCTGCCATGCCGGGATCTGGGGGCTCTTAGACTGGCGAGAGGCCCAAACGCTTAACCTCTGTCCTCATTTCACCTCTGGTCCACTTCATTTTGTGCGTTTATGAAATTATTAGTTTACTCGAATCAACATTTACGTTAAATACATTTATCCTAAATAAATTGCATGCTCTGTTTTCCTGAACACTGAACACTTCTGCAATCATTTATTTCAGAACTTAATGTCTATTCTGTCCTGCACCCACAGAGTGCTTATGTGCCTAATCTGATATTTGATACCACCCTGAAATATGTAGCCCAAAGCTATATATATAATTTAATATATTCTAGATATCGAATAAGTAGGGTTAGATTATTTTATTACAGCAATTGTGTTTCATGATAAATCTGTATGACGGTAAGCCTGCGGTGTCCACTAGCCGCCTTTTTACGGAAATGAGAGATGTGGTCGAAAAAGAACATAGTGTTCTCTCACTTAACAGGAAAGTACACGAGGAGCGGCGTTACAACGTGACACAAGAGCCCCGTGCCGAAAAAAAAGATCTTACCGTCCAATCACAGATCTAGGTTTGGGAACATGGGCGTGGTCTTATCTGGTTGGGCGGGGATGTTATCATTCAATAGCCAATGACAGCGCATGGTGCGCTGTCCTTCTGGAATAATGTGTCCTCTTTCTGTTGACTGTCCTAGTAGACTTGTGGACTTGAACTTGATTCATGCCGCTGGACAGCGTTGGCGCACAATTACGGATTTTTTTAAACACCCTTATAAATTTGCAATCACTAACAAAGGTAATAAGAACATTTATTCATAATCCAGTTGTATCTAATGGGATAGTTAAGAAACAATAGAAAATTCAGCAAGATATAGAGCAGAAGTTTTAGTTCCGTACATTAAGCCAGGTTACGTTACTGTAGGGGATCTTTTGCTGTTTCGCTGTGACTTTGTCGGGTTTTCTACTATAACGATTAGCCACAGTTATTCTGGCTTCTGGTGATTATAGGCGATTAGCTACTTGATGCGCACCTCACTGCGAGCTCATGCTGGCGCACATTCACTGCGTGATTCGGATGCTTCAGAACTAGTTTCATTACTAGCTAATTATTCATCTGTGTTCCCGACAGGCCGGTTAGACATTTAAATACCATCGGAGTGTTTTGAATTTAAAATGCATTAATGTTGGGGATACAGCAGGCAGTTGGTGTTGCTGAACTGCATACGCTAATCGTTACATTCTTTATTACATTTACAAATATTTTTAATCATTAGGCTACAGTATTTAACGAATCACACATCTCGACCTCCAGCTATACTAAAACGAGTAAATTGTAAAATGAAACCACATTGCTGCTTTGCGAGCTTTTAAATTCAAGCTGATTTTTCTGGTGTCTGTTGGGAGAACTCTCTTCCAATTACGTTTTCTTTGACAGGACTGCACACATTGGATAACTTTGACAGTTTTAGTCGCCAGTCAGCCGTTAACAGTTTCTCATGTTTAAATGTAGACTGCAGAAGAGTAGGTTTGTAACAGCGAGCCGTAACAGAAAGACTACATTTCTACTCTATTCTTTTTATTTCCTTGTGGGTGCATAAAGCAATTCAAAAATTAAGAAAAGCTAGAGAACTTGAAGAGAAGCTGCAAGTCACAGGCTGATAAATGCGAGTGTTATGAGTGTTCAACGTGACTGATAAATGTGAGACGAATGTTCCTCATGTCCACTGTGACTGGTGCTTGATCACACAGTCTCCAATGGTGCCCAGGCCAGGAGCAGCCCCCCCAACACAGTTTGACAAGTTTTGTTATTTATGATCTTAACTTGAAGATCCCTGTCAGCGTGGTTCAAAGAGAGAGGAAAGGAGCCGCCGAAGACCCGGAGACGCTGCACTGGCTCCTCCGGATTGATTGACAGGTCTTTAGCCAATCGAAGTGGGAGAAGGTTCCAGGCTGGCGCAGCCTTCGCACTTGTACGACACAGATGCCAACTCCAGCGGGAACGACTCCGCTGAGAGACTGTGTTGTGGCCATGCGGGACGGGAGACCTCCGCCTGCAGCTCCCCCAATGAGAAAGACTCCGCCATGGAGACCACAGAGACCACGGAGAGCAAGAGGTACCCGTCCAATCGGAAACCCCCACCAATGACACCTGCACATCTCCCGCACCTCTTCCTCATCTGCGACTTTAAAGTATTTCATAGAACACGCGTGTTTTTAAATAACTGTGGAGTCATTATGTGGGGTTCAATCATGCCACTTGCGTTTTTCCTCCAGTTCCCACAGTCCATCTCCGCCCAGCAGCTCGGCCGCCTTCAGCCTGATGAGTGGCGGCTCCGAGCAGGACCAGCCGTCCACCAGCGGCTGCAGCAGCGAGCGCCCCGCCCGCCTGCAGACGCAGAAGGAGCTGCTCAGGGCACTGCGGGAGCTGAAGGTGCGCGTGCCCGCCGACCAGCGGACCAAGGGCCGCTCCAGCACGCTGGCATCCCTGCAGTACGCCCTGAAGTGCGTCAGACAAGTGCGGGGTGAGTGTGTGCAGCAGGACCTCTGGACATGACAGGAAGGAGATCGGGAACGTTTCCTCACTGCCATCACTCAAAAATTGCTCATTAGGGGCTGGGCCCAGATTTCTGCCAAGCTTCATAGTGATAAAGTCTTTTGTGGGAAGCTGAAATGAACAGTAACAGATGTATGGATGTGGACTGTGCCTTGGTGTGAATGTGCGTAACCTTTGGTGGGTGTGGCCTGTACTGTAATTTTGCAGCCAATCAGGAGTATTATCACCAGTGGAGCATTGATGAGAACCATGGATGCTGCTTGGACTTGTCCACGTTCACCATCGAAGAACTGGACAACATCACTTCCGAGTACACACTACAGAACACTGTACGACACACCATACAATCACTCCATCAACATTTCCAGAAGAAATGTCACACATTATGCTCAAGATAGTTTTTTTTCTCTTATTCTCTCACCCTGTCTCCATTTGTAGGATACATTTTCTGTGGCTGTATCTTTCCTGTCTGGGAAGGTGGTGTACATCTCTCCTCAAGCGTCGTCTCTGCTGCGTTGTAAGCCGGAGAGGCTGCAGGGGGCGCTGTTCTCGGAGCTCCTGGCCCCTCAGGACGTCAGGACCTTCTTCAGTGGCACAGCCCCCTGCAGTCTGCCCCGCTGGGCCTCCTGCACCCGTGCTGGTAAGCAGGGGTCATTAGCAAATAGACAGGCCAACACCAACAGCTAGCTGCCAGCACTCTTGATAGAGTGGTTAGTTACTCAAGTGCAGAGCTCCGTCTCTGTTGACACCGCTTTTAGTGTCCATAAAAGAAAGATAATATGGAAAGAACAAGATGGAAAACTAAACAGTAACTGGATTAAGGTCTTGTTGGGGCAGGCTCGGCGGACTGCGCCCAGGAGAAGCCCATGTTCTGTCGCCTGAGCGGGGGGAGGGAGAGTACCGGAGAAACGAAGTACTGTCCGTTCCGCCTTACTCCTTACCAGCTCAGCCTGCGCGATTCGGACGCCTCTCAGCCCGAGCCCTGCTGCCTGCTCAACGCAGAGAGGGTCCACTCCGGCTACGAAGGTGAGAGGCAGCTCCCTTCCCCAGAGCGGGACACGCACAGATCGGTCCCTTTATCTGTGAGTACTGACGATCGCAAGTGTGTTCTGCTACTGAGAGTGGGAGGAGTGTTTTCACGGGCTTGTAGAGGGCTTGTTAGAAGGGTGACTCTCGCTTCCTGGGACTTGTAGTCCTTGTTTCTTTTAATCATGCGCACTGTGTGTCTCAGATTTTGTTGTAATGAAGTAGCCTATCTGCTCGCTGTGAGATGTTCTCACCACCTTGCTGAAAGTCTTTTTTTGGATCTTCTCCAGCACCACGTATCCCAACAGACAAGAGGATCTTCACCACCAGCCACACCCCGAACTGCATGTTCCAGGAGGTCGATGAGAGGTGATCTGGGCCTTGGCTATGCTAAAGTTGCTAGGCTGAGCTCATGTTTGGAAGTGGTTGCTTCGGTAATAGTTGCTAACGTTTTGTCTGTTTTCAGAGCTGTGCCGTTGCTGGGGTACTTGCCGCAGGACTTGATCGGGACCCCTTTGCTCTTGTATCTCCATCCAGACGACAGGTCCCTCATGGTGGACATTCACAAGAAAAGTAAGCTTCACACCCTGTATGTTGTGATCTGGGCGGCACGGAGACAGCCAGTGTTCCCAGTGCTCCCAGTGTCCTTGTAGAGTTAGTGGTGATTAGGTGATTGTGTGTCTTCCAGTTGTTAAGTACGCTGGTAAGCCCTTCGAACACTCCCCCCTGCGCATGTGTGTACGAAGCGGCGAGTATGTCACCATGGACACCAGCTGGTCTTCCTTCATCAACCCCTGGAGCAGGAAAGTGTCCTTCATTGTCGGACGCCACAAAGTCCGAACGTGAGTGACCAACCGTCTCCTAAATCTCAGAATTCACCAGTACCCTGTTTAACTCAGAATTCAGTACTATTCTAGACGTCCCACAATTCAACACTGACCTCATCGTACTCACCTCAGAATTAATCGAATAACGATCATTTTATCGTAAACAGAGCAAACAACCTTTGATTTAGCAGTGGTTGCCACATCTTGGAGATCTGCATGTTCAAAAGCAGGAGGCTGGTGTAATGTGTCCACTCTTCCTAGAAACATTTTCACATGACTGACACTGAACACCAGCCAGCGAGGCACAAAGCCAGTGTTGCTGTGCAGATTTAGCAGTGTTATCACTTTCACAGGTCTGTACTTGGCAGCAGACCCCTTAGCCTTTAGCCCTTAGCCCTTAGCCTTTAGCAATTAGCCGTTAGCCATTAGCCTTTAGCCGTTAGCCTTTAGCCTGAGCGCTGTGCTGCACCCTTCAGGAGTCCCTTGAACGAGGACGTGTTCACGGCGGCCACAGAGGGTGTGGTGAGGGCCATGTCCCCAGAGGTGGCCCAGCTCAGCGAGCAGATCCACCGGCTCCTGGTGCCGCCTGTCCACGGCAGCTGCCCTCTGACCTACAGCAGTGTGGGGAGCAGCGGTTCCCAGCAGCTCCAGGCCAGCGGAACGGACTCCAGCGACGCCGCCCCGGCCAAGGAGACCCCGCACACTGGCAGAGTGAGGACCACAGCACAGACCACAGGGTCACACACACACACGCACACGCACGCGCACGCGCACACGCACACACGCACACACGCACACACACACACAGTTTAGGATTTCTGTGTGCTGTATGTGTGTTGATGTGTTGACCTCCTCTTCCCTTCCTGTCTGCTCTTTCAGAACTTCCCACACATGTGTGAGAATGTGCATATGGTACAGAACAGTGGAGAGCAGGTCTTCGCAGGCTCCCGAAACAAGGCCACGCCCCACAAAACCACACGCTCAGGTAAAACTAGCAGGAACACGCAAGCCATCCACTGGTGACACTCCTGGATTGCTTTCCAGTCATGAGCTCAGAGCCACTGTTGATGTTCTGATAAGAACTTTTCCATTTAGGAGATATGGTGATCCCTGCTGGTCCAGAGAGCACTTCCAAAGACAGCCAGCAGATGGCGACTCCTAGCCCCAAATCACCAGGAAAAGGGCTCCCTGTGCCCTACTCATACCATCAGATCAACTGCCTGGACAGCATAATCCGGTATGTGTGTGTGAGTCCGTGGAAGCTGCTCAGTTGGTGGCTGTAAGCTTCCCCCAGCCGTGACGCTGTGTTTTGGGGCTCGGCGGTGTCTCAGGTACCTGGAGAGCTGTAACGGTCCCAGCACGGTGAAGAGGAAGTGTGTCTCCTCATCCTGCACCACCTCCTCCACGTCTGACGACGGCAAACACAGAAGAGCAGCAGGAGTAGGTAAAGGTAATTTGACATGCTGCCGGCTCCACGTGCATGTACACACACACACACACACACACACACACACACACACACACACACACACACACACACACATACATATGTAGTCTCATACACACTTATTAGTGAATGATGATTGGTCTCATTTCCTGTTCTGGCAATAGACATGATGGACACCCTGGAGGTCGGTGAGGAGTCAAAGGTCGTCGCCACGAAGCCCACTCACCCTCTGACCCCCCTGGCCCTGCATTATAAGGCTGAGAGCGTGGTGTCCCAGTGTAGCTTCAGCAGCACCATCGTCCATGTGGGGGACAAGAAGCCTCCAGAATCAGGTAAACCCACACCTCCACCCGTACCTCCACCCACACCTGTGTACAGGAGTGTACATCCGAGTGTACATAACAGTGTAACAGAGTGTACATTAGTGTGTACAGGAGTGTACATTAAAGCACTTTATGTTCTTCTGTTTCTTAAGCAGACATTATTATGATGGAGGACTCCCCGATCAACCCCTCCCCTGTGCCCCACGCCACAGCTCCTCAGAACTGCACCACACCGCTGCCTACAGGGGCGACCCCACAGACGTCCGTCCCCACCAGCAAAACGGCCTCACAAGCTGAGGGCAGGAGAGGGGGCGGCGGCCTCCCCCGATTGGGCCTCACCAAGGAGGTGCTGTCCAATCACACTCAGCGCGAGGAGCAGGCCTTTCTCAGTCGGTTCTCAGAGCTCAGCCAGCTGTGCCTGATCCAACCCAGCTCGCCTCCACGCAGGCACACAGCCATGTCCGGGGTCAAAGGTAACGGCCACTACCCACGCTCCTCTGGGACTTACTTACAAGCATGGATGATGTCCAGTGACAGATTGAATAATATAAGATAGAATAGATAGAATATTCTAGAGACACATGCAAGGGTCGAAGGCCTTTTTAAAGGTTCTAGACACGTGCAGGAGTTCAAGGTCTTTTTGGAGGTTCTAGACACACACACACAGGTTAATGGATTTTTTAACCGTTATATGCACAGGTTGAAGGTCTTCAGTGAACCTCACAGCTGATGACTTATGTTAGTGCTATGCTGTTGCAAAAGGGACCATAACACATTCATCTTCGAATATTAAAGCATCTTTTTTTTTTTTTTTTTGCAAAATTTAGGTGTCCGTAGCACCCAGGACTACCCAGCAGGTGGCGGTAGTGGGCGACGGCGGGGCAGAAGAGGTAAAAGAATCAAGCAGCAGTCCAAGGGCCCCTTGCCCAACGCCCAGTCACTGCCCACGCCGGCATCCGCAGCAGAGGGGCCCGGAGCCTCTCCTTTCCCCAACAACCAGCACATGTACGTGGGACCTCAGACCGCCACCTCCTCCTGGGCCTCCGTCAGCTCGCAGCCTCACGCTCCACCCATCACAGCCTCTTATCCTCCAGGCTGCCTGCCCTTCTTCCCCCTCTGCCCAACCTTCCCTGTGCCCTCCATGGACGTTGACCCCAGGATGCAGCTGGGTGGTCCGGACGCCCAGCTGGGCCCCAGGTTCCCCGTGCAGGCCTCCCAGATCCTGCCCACCGCGGCTGCTCCTCCGGTGATGGCCTTCATCTTGCCCGGCTGCATGTTCCCGCAGCTCGGCGCCGTGAGTTCACAGCTCGGCGTGTCTGTACAGCAGCTCGGGCAGAACGGACCCGGTCCCGCCCTGCTCGGCCACCCGCCAGCCCAGTTTAGCCCCGTGTTGGGTCAGATTGCCCCGGACGCTGTCCCGTTTAACTCTGCCGTGGGGCAGTTCAACCCTCTACCCTCCCAGCTCAATCCTGCCCCCTCTCAGTTAGGCGTGCCACTGCAGTCCTACAACCACAACAGCATTTTTGGGTTCCAGAACCGAGCTCCTGAAGGCCTGAACCCTGCTACAGCCATCCCTCCCCCTCCCCCTGCCCCTCCCCCTCGAGGCCCCTCCCGTTCCAGCACCCCTCAATCCACCAATCAGCTGGTGGAACACGAGGGGGCGGGGTCTCCTCTCTTCAACTCCCGGTGTTCCTCTCCTCTGAACCTGCTACAGCTGGAGGAGTTCCCAAGCAACCGCACGGATGTGACACAGCAGACTCCGCCCCCTGGGGGATGCATCGCTCAAGGAGCTCAGACCTCCGTCACCTGCAGCAGCTCCAAGGATAATGTGAGTCGGGATGTTTTGGCCTGGAGAAAGTATTTTGTTTTTAGTTTAACTTAATTGTCTTTGTTCTGTTTTATTTTTCTTGAGCAACACTGTGTGGATATTTACATTTTCCACCAAAATTGACGTTTACCTGGTCTTCCTGTTCCTCTTCTGTTATGTCCCAGACTGAGGTGAACGGGTCTAATCAGGACGCCATGTCCACCTCGAGCGATCTGCTGGACCTGCTGCTCCAAGAGGACTCTCGTTCCGGTGCTAGTTCGGCTGCCTCGGGCTTCGGGTCCTCTGGTTCGGGCTCTCATGGCTGCAGCACGACGGGGAGCGGCACGAGTGAGTCCGCCCGCCGTGGTCCAGCCGCCGTGGTGTGTTAGCAGGTTATGAATATTCACCAATCACCACCCCACGTCAGTGATGCCAGGGGCCCAGTGGACACATATGTGTGTGTGACCATGTCTAACATCTTCACTCACACTGATCTACGTATCAGTTATTTTCCTGGAACGCCCTAAAATAAGCATTACGTTGATGTTTCCTGGAGAATGGTCACTGTTTAGACAGATTTACACCCAACACTTCATTACTTACCAGTTTCTGTCTATTATTTATGAACTGTTGAATTGATTTGGACCGGAATACAAATGTTTTCCTTATGACCATTTTCAAACCCAGGAAGCAGTAACACCAGCAAGTACTTTGGAAGTGTGGAGTCATCGGAGAACGACCATGGCCACAAAGCATTATGGGGCAGCGCAGGAGAGGAGCGTCTCATGAAGTACGTCCTGCAGGACCCTGTCTGGCTCTCCATGGCCAACACGGACGAGAAAGTGATGATGACATACCAGCTGCCCAGCAGGTGATGATGGGCTCCAGGGTCTGGGGTTGAGGACCAGCGTCAGTGTGGTGCATGTCTGTGTCAGTGGAGACCTTCAGCTCGGAGTGTTTGGAGACCTTGATAGGGTGTTAGGGTGTGTGTGTCTGTTTATGTGTATGCAGCTGCATTTGAACGTGTGCGTGTGTGTGTGTGTGTGTTTGTGTTGCAGGGACCGGGACACGGTGTTGCAGGAGGACAGGGAGGTTCTGAAGCTCGTGCACATGCAGCAGCCCCAGTTCACGGAGGATCAGTGCAGGGAGTTGAGCGAAGTTCACCCCTGGCTACACAACGGGCTCCTCCCCACCTCCGTCAGCCTCTCGGTCAGCAGACAGACACCCTGTCAGACAGACACCATCACTAGTGTTACTGAATGAAAGTCTCACTCTCTGACCCATTGGTCTCTCCCAGGCCTGCAGGGGGTGTGGCTCCCCGACTGAGGCGGCCCCGGCCCCGCCCTTCGACCTCGACCTCACTGAGATGGATTTTTCCGGAGACCTTCAGGAGGGCGATATCCCTGCGGGAATGCTGGCAGACACCGTCGTCCCGGACAGCCCGGAGTCCACGGAGACGGCGTGGAGGCGAGGTGAGGACTGTCAGCCAGAGGTCGGCCCTCAGCACAAGGCCTGTGGGGAAGCTGAGGTCACCTCCACGGGCGAGATGCAGTGTCGTGAGCCATGATTGGCCGATGTGGGCCGCAGGCTGCTCTGGATTGGCTCGCTGCAAACACCACAACACTGTTGCTTGATTGAACAGCAGACAATGAAATCCATGCACTCCATTCTATAAGAACACAGAAAGAGTAATTTGTAAGTTTTCTGTTCAGAAGTTATTAATTCTTGTGCCATGTTTGATTCTGTGGTTTATTCTAATAATTGTAAGTGCCAAAGACCTGGTTTATTGTTCAAAATAAGTAGAGTTGAAAGTAAACTATGCAGGAACAGATGAACTGGGTGCCTGACCAAAGCCTGTTTTACTGTGTTCATTCTGCTCTGGTTTGTCTGGGTGAAATGACGCAGTTTGTAATGTTTTATATTTCTGCATATTGTGACTGTACTTGTTTGTCTGTTTTTTGACAAAAGGAGACAAACTAAAAGCTTCCAATTTATAAGGAGCTCACCTGGCCGTTCCTATGGTAACGCAGCCATCTAATTGGAGATACAAGTAACTGCATCTCCAGGTAAAGGGAAAAACCAAACCAAACCAAATCCCAGCGTACCCCGAGATCCAGAGCGGTTTCCAAACTTGCTTTGGCTAATTTTAAGAGCTGTTTGCTTTTGTTGAGTTTATTTCCTCCTCAGGGTTTGTCTGCTGGGGACCTCTTCTAAGCTTGCCTTGCTAAGCAATCTGTTTACAGCAGACTAGAGTTTTTGTATTTAAAGGGATGAGTTTTTTGTGCCATATCTCTTCTGTTTGTCAACAGGATGCATGCAAATCAGTGTTTCACTAAAGCTGCACTGGAATTGATTTATCATACATGTTTCACTAATAAATGCCAATGATGAAAATAAACATTTTTGTGTCTGTTCTCGTGGTGTTATTTCTGCTAACAGAGCGAGTTACAGTGGTTGTCACAGTTATTCGGTGATTAACTGTGTCCTTGTCTGGTAGCTGTGATGTCTGCATGGTGCTCAGGTCCCCCCCCCGGAAGGAGGCCAAACTGTTCTCTATAAGAAAAACTACTTTTGAGTTCTGTGCTGTACTTGTGATTGACTATATGTACACACACACTAGAGAGAACTAAGACAATTGTGATTCACACAGTTCAGTGTGTCTTTATTGCTGGAGGAATGTTCCTGAATCTATAATTTAATACATCAGTGCAGACAGCAGAGCAACGTGGAAATGCATGAATTTCGCCAACATTCCACTGACAAATAAATAACACACAGACCTTTGTGAGTACAGCGTGCACAAACTCAGTGACACTAGAGTGAGAGTTGTGTATTAGTGACTGATCATTAATAAAAGGCCCTTATTAAGATTCTTAATAAAACCGTAACAACACCAGATCAGACTATTTGGCTTAACCCAAATCGGACCTGATTCATTCATCTGTATCACTTAATAATGAATATTTTTAAAATAATGAAGCATCATCTACACGTAGAAGAACATTTTATTAAACTCAGAAATACCACATCAACAAAAATCCAGATAAACATTCATTTTTATAACAATGACGTGAAGTAATAAACTGTCATGATACAAGTCTAAAATAAAAAATCAAATGCAAAACCCAATAGACCGCGTGAAGAGCAGCTGAAACGTGTCTGTAAACTGCGTCTGGAACGTTTTCTCCTTTCTTTTGTTGCATAATTACTTATCTGTCCACTGAAACGTTTCTCATCTGTATTTGGCCTCGCCTAGACCATGAACCCAACTCTTCTCGCAGTAAATTTCCAGTAACTTTCACTCCTCTCCTTCCAGAGATGTCCTCCCTCCCTCCCTCCCTCCCTCCCTCCCTCCCTCCCTCCCTCCCTCCCTCTCTCCTTTCCTCTCTCCCAACAGACCCTTCCTCACTCTCTCATCTGCAGTCAAATCTCGGTTTTAACGGACTGTTTATGAATCTCTACTCAGGCCCACATACACTGGCCTGCAGCCACGTGTTGTTAACCTATCACGACCACGCCCCCACCCAGCAGGCCACGCCCCCACCCTGCCCCGCCCCCAGCAGTGAGCCCACGTCTGCACATTCCTGCATGCCTCATTGTCCTGATGACTATCATCAGTGGTTCGGCCACGGAGCTTCCAAAGGTCCTGCAGAACAGGAGCATCGAAGCCCCCAACACCACTCATCACCCTCCCCATTCCACACATGGCCTGGCTACGTCTGACATGGACAGGGGACATTAACCTAAAGTTGATATGAACCCGAGGAACCCAACAAACTGACAGGAGTGCAGCTACATCTGAGTATCTTAGAAAGCATCTCACAAAGAGGCTAAAAGGGTTCTGCTCAATCTGCAGGTCATCAACATCAGAAGTTGTGTTAATGATGGAGGACAGTAAACTTGCCTTCTGAAGCCAGGACTAGTAACCACGTCACAAACAGCTTCAAAGCCCCAAGCGCTTCCCTACAGCACACAGGCCACGCCCACCTTGGCCTGCAAACGTGAAACATGACACACAAAAAACAACACATAAGCTGCAGGGAGGATTTAACACACACACACACACACACACACACACACACACACACACACACACACACACACACACACACACACACACACACACAAGCTGCAGGGAGGATTTAACCTACTTCCCTTTTGCAAGACCCAAAATCTTTCCAATCATACACAAGACCTGACCTAGTGTATGAGATCACACACACACACACACACACACACACACACACACACACACTAATGTTTTGATACTTTGTTCTATTGTTTTCTTTCTTCCCCAGTATTGCTCTCACAGGAATGTGCAGTGCTAGCTTTGGGTGAACACCAGCACAGACCCCACATGGCATCTGGCACTAGTTAGCCACAAGCCCCTCCCCCTCCTCCCCCCCTGTCATCAGACACACACTCCCTCATCCAGCATCGCCCCCACGCTCCCCTCCTCCTCCTCTCCTCCCCTCTCACGCTGCTCCTGCAGGTCCTCCACTACTGGGACACGGGCAACATGGAACACCGGAGCTGTGCGTCCTGGCTGCCCTTCATCCTGCTCCTCTTCTTCAGATGGACACTCGCTCAAACAACTAACTACACCAGGTCTGGGCTCGGCGCCTGTGTGTGTGTGTGTGTGTGTGTCTGCATACAGTAACACACTTGTGTGAGCTTCAGTGTTTGCATAGTGCAGTTTACACTTCCAAGTATGAGTTTTTAGTGCTTGTTATTGTCTTTATGTCCTTGTTTTATGGAGATGTGTAAGTTGGCGATGTTCTATGTTCTCTTGTGCTTTATTTTTGTCTCGCCGTGACTAGTCTACAGTAAACATGCTCATTCATTTACTGTCATCTCATTAAACGAGTACTAGATATATGGATAGAACTGTGTAAATGCTGCTGCTGCTGCTGTGTGTGTGTGTGTGTGTGTGTGTGTGTGTGTGTGTGTGTGTGTGTGTGTGTGTGTGTGTGTGTGTGTGTGTGTGTGTGTGTGTGTGTGTTTGTATGTGTGGTCAATTCCAGACCTTTGGTCTGCCTTACTGGGGGAACAGAGGGAGTGTTTTCTGAGATCCTGAACTAAATTGCGTAATCACATTGGCAGATGAGCTCTTGGGCAAGCGCTTTGGAAAAGTTCTTCGAGTGTTTAGGTTGGATGGCTCAGACTTCACGTATTGCATATTGCACAATTTGTCCTACTTGATATTTCGTAAACTCTTAAAAAAGCAATTTGGAGTTTGATTGTTTATTCCTCTGAGTATAACCACGAGGCTGGTGGGATGCTCCTTCATTCAGTCTCCAGCGAGCCCGTCTTCCTGCTGTGTGTGGGAGTCTTTTGGCCCATGACTGTATTTTTGTCCGTGACGGTTTGCTGACACAAGAGTGTATGGTCTTCTTTTCAGTGTCACTGGGTTTAAAGTCACTCGTGTGCCAAGAGTGGAGAGATAGAGTCTGGAATTACTACAGAAATGTAAACCTCTCTAAAATATATATAAGACTATAGGAATAATGAAGGGCTAATGGGACTGTGCCATGGGGTGAGTGTTCAGAGTCTCTGTGGGCCACTGGCTGAAGTTTCTAAAATGTTCCTTTAGGTTTCCCTGTGTGCTAACTGTAATGTGTTAAAGGTTGGACTCACTCACAGTATGAAACAAAAGGCCAGTATTGCAAGTTTCACTGTGGGGGTGAGAGTAAAAGACAAGGACCAGAGACAGACTATTGGGACAGAGACAGACTTTTGAGAGAGAGAGACAGATTATTATGAGTATCGAGACAGAGAAACTTGTCTGATGTTGTGCCTCCATCCTGTGTGTCAGCACCCTTTCCCCCATCCTCTACGAGCTCCCTCCCCAGCAGACATCAGCGACTGCTATTACCGCATATTTCTGATGACTCATTCGGGACACAAGTCATACGCTGGGCGGTAAATGTGCGTGCTTGTGTATCACCTTAGTTTGTGGCTCCCTTCAGGGCTTTCTCCTGCTTCTGGAGAAGAAGGCATGCAGATTACGCCCCTGTCCTTTAGATTACCCCCCTGTCCTTTAGCATGTCTGTCCTCTGTCCACAGGCCTGTGTTTGATTGTGGTGGGAATCTGGAAGGAGACTCGGGCTTCGTGGGCAGTGAAGGTTTTCCTGCCTTCTACAAACCCGACAGCAAATGTTCCTGGCGCATCACCGTGAGCACATCCACCCCCCACATATCCCCCCCAACATACCCCCCCAACATACCCCCCCCAACATACCCCCACCAACATAGCCCCACCAACATAGCCCCACCAATATAGCCCCCCAACATACCCCCAACAACATACCCTCCCAACATACCCCTACCAACATAGCCCCCCAACATACCCACCAACATCCACCACCAACATACCCCCCAACACCCACCACCAACATACCCCACCAACATACCCCCACCAACATACCCCCACCAACATAACCCCACCAACATACCCCCACCAACATAACCCCACCAACATACCCCCACCAACATAGCCCTACCAACATACCCCCACCAACATACCCCCCAACATCCACCACCAACATCCATCACCAACATACCCCCAACAACATAGCCCTACCAACATACCCCCACCAACATAGCCTCCCAACATCCACCACCAACATACCCCCCAACATCCACCACCAACATACCCCCAACATACCCCCACCAACATACCCCACTAACATAGCCCCACCAACATACCCCACCAACATAGCCCCCCAACATACCCCACCAACATACGGCCCAACATACCCCCACCAACATACCACCCAACATACCCCCACCAACATACCCCACTAACATAGCCCCCCAACATACCCCACCAACATACCGCCCAACATACCCCCACCAACATACCACCCAACATACCCCCACCAACATACCCCACCAACATACCACCCAACATACCCCCACCAACATAGCCCCCCAACATACCCCACCAACATACCGCCCAACATACCCCCACCAACATACCACCCAACATACCCCCACCAACATACCCCACTAACATAGCCCCACCAACATACCCCACCAACATAGCCCCCCAACATACCCCACCAACATACGGCCCAACATACCCCCACCAACATACCCCCACCAACATCCACCAACATACCCCCACCAACATCCACCAACATACCCCCACCAACATACCCCCACCAACATCCACCAACATACCCCCACCAACACACCCCCCCAACCTCGCTGTTTGAAGCAGTCATAGAATATTTGTGTTTATAAACTGCATACTGAGTCATTTCTGTTGGAGACCGAATCAGTTTGAAGCGCATCTTTCTTGGTCATTCTCTCTCTCTCTCTCTCTCTCTCTCTCTCTCTCTCTCTCTCTCTCTCTCTAAGGTCCCAGAAGGAAACGTCATCATGCTCTCCTTCAGGATCTTTGACCTGGAGGCAGACCCACTCTGCCGATACGACTATGTGGATGTGTACAATGGTCACTCCAACCTGGCGCAGAAGCTGGGCCGGTTCTGTGGGACCTTCAGGCCCGGTGCTCTGATCTCCACCTCCAACACCATGATGCTGGAGATGGTATCAGACTCTGGCACAGGGGGCAGGGGCTTCCTGGCCTACTTTAATGGAGCTAAACCACATGTGGATGGTAAGACTTCTGTCTCTGAGGACTTCTAGCTCTTAGCGTAACACAGAAACAATATGAAATTTAAATCCTATGGCATATTATAAATATATTTTTAATATTTCACCATAATTTTTTTCTTCGTAAGCCTAATAATTCTACTGTTTTCAAGCAAAGGTTCGGTCCATCCTTCCAGTACCATTATCAAGTTCTTTTGTGTTACTTGGCTGAGGCGGGTTTGGTGCTGGAACTGAATTAAATCTAACTGGAGCTTCTTGTAGACTGGACTGGAAACTCCATTATGGAGTACAGACACTTTTTATGATACCATTATGAAACCAGACAATTTACAGAAACTCAGTGATGTCCTGAAAACTGCAGCAGGTACCCGAGGATGATCCGTGTTGACATTCTCTTTCAGAGCATCAGTTCTGTGGTGGAAAAATGACAAAGTCACAAGGCACCATCAAAACTCCTAATTGGCCAGAAAAAAACTACCCTGCAGGGATTAGCTGCTCATGGCTGATCACCGTGGAAGCAGACATGGTCAGGACCACCAGAGAACCAACAAACAAAACTCTGAAACATAAAACACTGCAAAATATCAGAAATTATGAACACACTGACTGACAGCAACACTTTATTTACATACAAGGACTTTAAGCAGTTGTGTTGTTGTGTTGAAGTCAGTTCAAACCAGCCTTGATCTAGACTGCAGGGGAACTGATGTGAAGATAATAACAGTGATCATGTTTACTGGTGTTCCAGGTGATTGAAGTGAAGTTTGGTAAATTTGATGTGGAGCCAGACATGTACTGTCGGTTTGACTATGTGGCGTTCTTCAACGGAGGAGAGAAGGACAACTCACGACGTATTGGAAAATACTGTGGTGATGTGGCACCTGAGTGAGCACCGCCACCAAACACTCGCCTGTCTTACACTCGCATGTCTTACACTCGCCGGCCTTACACTCGCATGTCTTACACTCGCATGTCTTACACTCGCCGGCCTTACACTCGTCTGTCTTACACTCGCCTGTCTTACACTCGCCTGTCTTACACTCGCCTGCCTTACACTCGCCTGTCTTACACTCGCCTGCCTTACACTCGCCTGCCTTACACTCGCCTGCATTAGACTCACCTGCTATACCTTCACCTGACATACCATCAGAACAGATATTAGATCTGTTAGAATGGAACAGATATTCACTATATGTCTATATAAATAAGTCATTTTCAGGATCTTGCCTTAGGTGCTCATACACTGCATTTTTTAATATTTAACCTGCTCGATTACACAGATCTTATAAAAGACTTTAAAGGTGCATTAGTCCAGATTCAAGAAACACTCTGGGGATGAAGCAGGTAGACACAACAACACTGGAACGTTCTTCCCTCTGTACATTCTAGTTCTGTACACAAACACAATGTACTTACCAACCGGAGTAAAACATTATTTTTTTGCATCACCAAAATTGTCACGACGTCGCTTTCGAGCGATGAGGCTGTTTATTATACTTTATCATTTAACAAGTGAGCCCATGAGGTAAGGTCAGACTGCCATGTTTGAGGGCCTGTTGGTATTATCTAGTACTTCACCCTGTGTAATGAGCCCCCACAAGTCACTAGTCTACTTGTTATCTAGCCAACACTGTTATCTCCAAAATAGTTCCACACAATTTACCAGCACTGCTTACAGTTCAGAGAAGGTGGTTCACCCACACCATTTACTCAGCTCTCTAATCGATAAAATGTCGCTGGCTAACATTACCTGCACAGGTGGAATGGCGCCAATTCTGGAAAATACCTTTTTGTGTTTTTCTTGTGGATTATTTGGCAGCAGAGCGTGTTTGTTATATAGCTTTTTCTTTGCCCACAGTACAAGTAATTGGCTTGTAATGAGGCATTGAGAAATGTAGCATCAAGTGACTGACAGGTTATTGTAAACAATAAACAAGATTCCGTCCGTTTTTCAAATACGTTTTCTCAGGCGTCTAATTCACGCTCTGGCGCCACTGCTGCGATTTGTTTGTACGGTTTATTTGAACAGTAAGAAGCTGAGGGAAATGGACTATCGCACCCTCAAGCAGCTTGACCCGAGAGTTTAAAGAGCAGGAAAAACCTTTAAAACAATGCAGATCACGAGATGAGCTGCTGTTGGGTTACTTTGATATTTGGGTAGGTATGTTGGAATGTCTTGTAGATTTTTTCTGCCCATCTCATTCTCATCTCTGTCGTTGTCGTGTCCACCTGCAGGACTATAGTCACCTCTGGCAATGCGCTCCTGGTGCAGTTTGTGTCTGACCTCAGCGTGACGTCTGACGGCTTCATGGCCACGTACTCCAGTATACCACGAGGCTCGCGCACCCCTACTGCAGGAGGCTCTGACCAATCAGGAGCCCGTGTGAACTCTGAACCCACAGGCCCACGTGGTCCTAAAGTCCCCATGAAACCTCTCACCACAGAAGCTCCATCTACAATCATCACGACCACCACTCCACCCAGGCGTGTGCCAGCAAAACCTGTCCGACCAGTAAGACCTCCAGTCAGTAAACCAGAACCTGGTCAACCCAGACCAGCCCCTCCAGGTCAGAAGATCTAAATGATTATTTAGAAACTTCAATGCAAATTATTTTTTTGCTGTAATATAAAAAGTATTTTATAGAAACTACTGTACAGAATATGTTTGAAATATGATTATTTTTGCAAAACATGCCTTTTGAAATTGTTGAAATTATTTGTAACAGTAGTGTGAACTTTTATTGTTATGACTTTCTGCTGTGTGCCTGTTTTTGTTATGAAAGTCTCAGGGCCAGAGACAAACCCTCACTGCAGAGCAACATGCAAGAGAGATGGAACCATTAAAACCAGCTTCTGTACTAGCGAGTTTGGTGAGTCCAAGCCCAGAAACGTCCTCCACAGTCCCCAGGCAGAGACAGCGGAATAAGACTCTCTTCCTCTCTCCTCTCTGTGACAGTGATCACGGGCAAAGTGACGATGTTGTCTCCTGGTCCCCAGGGGAGTCTGCACGCATCTGTTTCCATTATAAAGGCTTACAAGGCTGGTAGTCTGACCATCACACAAGCTGGAGAGACCATGTCAGTCAGACTGGTGCTGCCGTGCAAAAGATGTCCACTGCTGCGCAGAGGTACTGACACACACACACACACACACACACACACACACACACACACACACACACGTCTCATAGTCCAGTTTTGTTGGACCTTTTTCCTCCTTCACCTTCACTCTTGCGTAACACTCTTTTTCAGGTCAGAACTTCATTCTGATGGGTCAGGTTGATGAGGAGGGACGTGCCACTCTGCCTCCCGGGAGCTTCACGGCTCCGTACAAAGCTCCACACCACAAAATCCTCACCAACCTCACCAAGCAGCCCTGCTGATGGCTATCCCGGGCCACAAGCACCTCAGCCGGACCCGAACAAGGCTCCGGACCTAATCACACAGGGTAATAACAAAGGACTCTGTGGCCAGGCTCTATAAATGACTTGCATTATTCCTTCCATTCTTTTGTATTTCCAGGTAATATCTCTCTAACCGCGTGTTTGAGAGAAACTGACTGCAATTTCATTTAAATCTCGAGCAGCCCCGTATACCGAATTACAAATTATTACATGGCAACATATAAAGGATCTACATTTAACTTTATTCATTTCATACACAAAACGTTGTGGAACAATATATTTGTAATTTATGATGGTCATCGAATAAAGTTTTTTATTCTACTATGCAGTTACCGACTCAAGACCTGTCACAAGGAACAATACCGCCACCGCGTTGCTGGTTTTTAAAGTACACCCTACGCTGCCCTATCCTGGGAATAACCGACTCACGAGTGTTTGTTCGGCGTGATATGGAAACAGCAATAACCGAGCACAATAACGCGGCTGGTAAAAAATTAACAGGCCTGCATTTTGAATCTCAGCCAGGAACACTCCGTACCTACCTCGGTAATGATTTACAGGTACATAAAGGATAAATGTTAATTCTCAATCTGAAGTCTGGCCACTAAGCTATTTATAGGCTTAAACGGCTAAAATGATTATCTTGCCTATAACATCAATATTTGACTCTGAGTTCCATATAACATATATGTACATATAACAACGGCACATTACGGAGTTGCAGAAGGATGTCTGAAATCTTCTAAAATTCATAAAACACCGAAGCCGAAACAGAGCTGACGATGCATCACTTAAAAATATGTGTTTATACTCACATTTGATGTGAACACCAGTACCAGACTGGTACTGGTTACCAGTATTACACAGTGTGAGCTGCTTTCTGAACAGGTTCAAGTGTCATTCAAGAACAAGTTCAAGAACATATCTGAGCTAAACTATTTAACAGTCGTAGGGACGTTTCTTAAGTAGATACGACGATCAGATAGTTATGATCAGAGTGGCCGTCACTACGTAGCCGTTAAACGACATTTATTTTTAATTACAACATTAATTCATTACAGCAACATTAGGCGTATTAATTTCCCGTTTATAGAGAGCATAATTGTCCCGTGTTGAGTCAGGTCACCAGCTGTATAAATAAACTGTAGAAGCTCGAACAAATAAATAGAAACGAAGAACCTCAACAAAAATAATCCTGAAATAAAAAACTTTTAACAAAATCACTTTAATATTAGATAGACTACAGGCTACCTACTGTGATAATGCTGTGTAGCCTATTATTTACTGAATCAATCATTAATCATATGGCTGGCCGTCTCACTGTCGCCTTGGCAACTACAGCTTTAAACACTCTGGATGCAGTTATGAATGTTTATGAACACGAACAGCAGTGGTGGGAGAACTGGAGATATGAACTGGGACCTGCTGCTCATAACTGGAGACACGAACTGGGACCCGCTGCTCATAACGGGAGATACGAACTGGGACCCGCTGCTCATAACTGGAGATACGAACTGGGACCTGGTGCTCAACTGCTTTTCTAAGTCGCACTTTCTATCACCTAAGAGACAGTGAGAAGGTAGACGAAGGGGCGTTTTAGTCCGACTGACAGTCATATACATGCTGGCAGAGAGAGCTGTGTGTCTCTGATGGGTTGCTATAGTGACTCATGTACCTCCGAGGTATCGGGATGCCACACTCTAGTCAAACACACACACTGCTATGCACTTTCGGCCAGACATAAACACCAGTGCTTTTTCCTGAATAAAATCATTTTCCCTCCGTGTCCGCACCACATGTAGGCAGTAGGTCATTCCCTCTCAGTTAGGTGAGCTGCTGTGAAATACCCCGGGGCAGGAACAACTGCTCTGAAGAATCTCACCCACACTGCAATTCTATTCACCTCTCTCGTCTCCTACTGTACTGACATGCAGACCAAGGCTTTATGGGAAATGAGCTCAGCAGGTGGCGTCAATGATGTTCCCGTCCATCTGATGCCGATAGGTGACTCGGGCCTTCTGGAAGAAGTAGACCTGCCGGGCCCCGCCCACCTCCCCGGCACCGCCCACCTCCCCGCTGTCCGCCCACGAGAGAGGGGGAGGCAACGGCGTCTGCTCCACAGATGGACCTGAGGCATTAAAAAATATATAAAATAGCCACAAGCTACACAGAAACCCACAAATCAACAGCTGTTTAAAGTTAAACATCTTTGCGTATGCTGCATCTGCAGGAGGAACAGTCCTTCTCACCTGTGGGTTGTGCTGGGATCCTCCGCCAGTCTTTATGGCGTTTGTACCAAGAGAAACACGGAATGCTCTTCCTCCCCATGGGTGCAGGTGGAGGGGCGGGGCCTGCAGCGAGGGGGCGGGGCCTACAGCTAGGGTGACGTGTGTTCTAGAACAGCGTTACCCCGTCGTTGAGTTCCGGAAGCGCACAGGTAGTTGTCTTGGCCATCGGATCACAACACTTGCAAGAAAAGCAAAAATAAATGTTGGGCCAATTGCATTAGGCTCATTTACCAGGTTACATAATCTTGACAAACATTAAAAGGAAATGTTTGTCAGGAAAAAAAACACCTTTAGATGGAAAACGTTGGAGGAGATTGAGGTAATTCAGATTTGACCGAAGGTCTTCTGTTGGCCTTCGTTACTTCAACTGGCTTTTACATGAATGAGTTGCACAGACAGTCTTTGCGTCATCTCTGCGTCTGTATGTTTGAATCTTGTGTCGGCGCAATTTGTGAGTGATTGTAATTCTGCTACCATCCGGTGGGTGGCGTGTCCTCTTAGAGTCCTGACACATTTCAGGCGTTTGTTCTTATGGTCCCATAAGGAGTTTTACACCGAGGTACGTGAATCTAGATCTCTGAATAGCAACGTTAGGTCTATTTAAATTAAAATAAACAAGCAGACCATGCATGTAGTCATATCTCGGAAATATTTAAAATAATCTACCGTATTAATAACAAACCATATAAAACCAGAAGAAATATTTATGAAACATCTAGTGGCTATTTTTACGCATGGCTATCATTCTTGCTAAGAAAAACACCTTGTCTTGAAAATACAACGCACTACTGCGCCTCATTCACTAATCTAAACCAACTGCAGGTGTTTCTTTAAGAATGCTCTTGTTTGAAAAGTACGTTACATAAAGCAGCGCTGGACAGAGATAATCCCTGACTGGAACCACAGAAACTAGGGCGACTTGATCGCCTCGCCTGGGGTTTCTGCCAAGGTTTAGTACTTAGAGTGCAAATGGATAAACATGAAGACAATTCGCCATCCTACTTAACGCCACCTATCACGAGTGAACAATGGTCTTCATACCTGTGTCGCTGCTAAGTTACGTGTTAATATTAAACAAAACATTGCATGATAACTAATTACTTATTATGAGGAACAGCTCATAATTTAATTATGCAAAGTGCACATGTCCACCCTGCATGGTGTTAATCTAAGATGACGTGTAACGTAATAATGAATATTTTCATTCTGATAACCGTTTCTAGGAAATACATTTTAAAAAGACTCTTTAACAAAACAACAGTTATCCCTATAGTTAACAGAAACAACACAAAATTAACATACCTGTGAGCAAAAGCGGTGTTTTTGTTTTATGCAAGTTTTGTTACAATGTTATGTTTCGGTTCGTGGCTCCACGAGATTGTTTTCGCGTTCAGGGACGTGTTTATGGTGTCGGTGTGGCGCGCGACGCGTTCCTGCTGGGAGAGTGACGCTGTTACGCGCGTGTCCGTCTGATCACGCGTGCGTGGGTCGGCTTGGCTCGAGCGTGCGTCCAACGGCAGGGGAAATTTCCACAGACTGATCTTAAAGGCAATGGCGGATCTAAATGACCGATCGCCTATATTAACAGAAACCCAACAAAATTACTCTAAACAGAAATCTACGCTATATGCGTTGTTAACATTTGGCCCACGTGTCAATAAAACACAAATTGAAAGATCCCATATTTAAAAAAACCATACTGAAATGTTGTCAAAATTGTTGTTTTGCACCTCAAACATTTTAATCTAACTTCCAAGGCCAGTTTTATTTTTGTTCATCAGGACAAACGGCAGACAGGTACGTGCGGCGTTGCAGAGGAGCGCCGCTCTGGAGACGGTTTTTATATTCACCAGCAGGTGGGGCCTTTCACATATTACTGTCACACTGCGCAGTAGTAAAGCTTTAAAATAATAAATACTTTAAAACTTCAGGTTTATTGAACATTAAATCTAAAAAAGTACAACATACATACTGCATAATATACTGAGATTAAAAATGCACAAATTTGTGAATTGAAAATACATCTGTCATGATGTGTCAGCCATGTCCTCATCACATAAACACATGGTAAAGAAAAAACACACACACACACACACACACACACACACACACACACACACACACACACACACACACACACACACACACACACACACGAGGGCATTTGATTAGCATATTTTCGCCTTAAAATGCATTTACGTGGAGTAGCCTCTTGAGATTCAGTTCTTCCAGCCTAATCTCCTGTCTTCTTCACACCCACACACTGCCCTTCCCCTCCTTCTCCGTCGCCCCCTGCTGGCTGCAGCAACCCCCCAGCCCGCCGTGATGGGAGGCGGGCAGGTTCTTGTAGACGGCACGGCTGTAGGGGATGAAGCACAGGCCCAGCTGCAGGTGGCGGGCCAGTCTGCAGTAGGCCGCCAGAGCCAGCACCAGCAGAGGAACCAGCAGCAGGAAGCCCACCACCAGCAGAGCCACGCAGGCGCTGTCATTCAGCAGGTCAGAGCAGTATATAGAGGTACCATGGGGCTGCACCTGGAGGAGGGGAGGAGAGAGGAGGGATAGTGGGGCTTTTATCAGCACACATCTGGAATTTGGTGACCCTCTATGTTATAAAAGTGGGTGGTGCATAAAGTGTGTGGAGTTTAAAGAAAAAAAGATGGTGTAGAATACTGAAGGCTTTATGGGTGGGGTTTAAAAAGAAGAGGGCAGGGCATACTGAAAGCATTATAGGTAGAGCCTAATTTAGCTCAATTGAGATTGTAAAGAAAATATATTTGGGAGTAGCGTAATAGAACAGAACATGTGATATCATGCATGTGGTGTAAAATATCACTCACTGGTATAAAAGGAGGAAAAACTTTGGTTTTATGCTTATTTTATCAGGACACATTGTTTGCGTTCAAGTCCTAGCAAACGTTGCACTGGACTCATGAATATAGACTCAGACTGCAGATGTTTGCTTACTGAAATTGATAACTTTGGTACCTGTGCGATTTTTCAGCAGAGTTGAAGAGATTTGTTTAGATTGAGTTTTTTAGGAGACCAAAATGAGTTTTAGGTTCATTTGCTTTCATCCAGGTGGTCTGTGTTAAGATCTCTGTTGTCATTTAGTCCTTGTTTTCTTATAATATTTCTTATATAATTTATGTCTGAAGGTGTGTTCCTCACGAATATGAATAAAATCTCAAATGTTATTCTTTAAATATATGACAAGTACAAAGGCTTTTCAAAATGTGATTATTTTGTCCTGTGAGATCTCTATGTGTGGAGTATATGATCTGACATTTGTGAAAGTGTAGAGTAGGTTGGAGATTAAGACCACAATCACAAAAGACACTGAAGACTGAGACCTGCTCTGTAAGACACCAGTGGTGGTTTGTGCTTTGTGGAGTTCTGTAAGACATCTGTTATTCAGGCACATGGCCCATCTTACCGTCGAATGGCACAGGAAGCCGAACACCACCATGACGAGTGCCGGGGTGAGGATGAGGCCGAAGACAGCGCCGGCCAGGCCCGCATTGATGGCCGCGATGAGCAGGTTCTGGGCCGTCACGAGCACAGAGCAGGCCCAGCAGTCCAGGGAACCCCGCAGTTCCAGCGGAGTCTCGGCCACTGTGCTGCCTGCCACAGAGTAGGGCGGCGGCACAACCACCCCAGGCCCCGCCCCTGGCCCCGCCCCCGGCCCTGCTGAAGAGCTGGAGGCGGTGTGATGGAGGCGGGGCTGCGGTGACTCCAGGTCGGCCACGTCGGCGGAGTACTGCTGGGTTATGGTCTTCTCCAGCGTCCCATTGCGAGACAGGCTCATTCTGTCACCACTCCACCTTTCAGGAGTAAGAAACCAGTAAGTATGGAGGCAAAACAGAGACCCAGTGAGGATGGGACACACTGACCTGAACCACCATACATACAATATACTCAGCGCACAATTAAGGACCAGTTTGTACACACACACACACACACACACACACACACAAACCTCTCACACATGTAAAATGTATTTTGCTCAGAAGCCCGTGGCACGAGATCTAGAAGGTAAACAGAGATAACGGAACAGCTGTGAACAGGAGGAAACCGACTCCCTCCGTGCCACAAAACTCCAGGATGACTAAAAACACATAACAATGAGGCAGGAACCGGTCCGAACAGGAAGGTGAGTGTGCTTAGCGGACCGCGTATATCTCTCCGAGCAGGACATCTCCTCCAGCCCAACTTCCTGCAGACTCCAGCGCAAACAAACCCTGCTGACTTCTCCGTTGTGTCACCCCAGTGAAGGCCTTTAAAAAATATCCTCCTTTCTAAGAACAGCCCCCCATTTTAAACTGTATCAGTTTGGCTCTGGGCCCATTGTATTATTTATGTGAGGTTATTGGGCAGATGACATCAGCTTACCGATTACAGTGCTGATATGATGTTTCCCACACTGAATGCACCTCCGGGTAATTCACTTTAATTCTAAGTAATAATCATATTTAGGCTTTTGGGAAAGTCTTAGCCCAACTTTACTCAGAAAAAACAGAGATCTTGTGAACACTTGTAATCAGGATCACTGAAGCAGCTAAAATCACCTGATTTTAGAAGCTAAGCAGCTATTTTCCAGCCTGCTAGAAGAAGACTTTCACCCATCTTTGGTGAAATTGACTGTCCATGGCGAACATGTATGGAACAATCCAGCCAATTACGTGTCTTAAGCACATCACTGCTGTTCAAAACTGAAGTAATATGGATGTCTGTTTTTCATAGCTCAAACAGTTTAACCAATAGTTTACCAAATATCTTTCTGAAGCACCTTTGTGCTATAAATAATTGATCATTCTCAGTGTTGTCATGTGGTTATGCAGTGGGATTCCAGTGTGGACCAATGTGCTGCTGGCTATTCACACCTCTCTCTCTACTTACTTCAGTATGATGTTCCAGAGCTGTGGATCTCCGTGTCCTCTTCAGGTTCACGTCTCTGAAGAGTCAATATGTCCTTGGGTGCCTGATTTTACTCCTTTGGTTGGTGTCCACGTCTCTTCTCGTGTCAAAAAATTCGAATTGCTCAAGTGGGTTTAAAAGAAAGTCCTTCTGTCGTTTTGTTTTCCGGCTGTCCTTCAGTGGTAGCTTGTGGTCCTGCACCCTAATTTCGTGATATTCTCAGGCACTGTTCATATGTCAACAGCTTCTGGTGCTTGAGTTGTGCTACTGCTGGATGAAACCCAAACTGGTCTCTTTCTGATGGAAAACTCTGCCCCTCTCTCTCTCTCTCTCTCTCTCTCTCTCTCTCTCTCTCTCTCTCTCTCTCTCTCTCTCTCTCTCTCTCTCTCTCTCTCTCCTTTCCTGCCCGCTCTTTCCTTCCTTTTACAAAGCTGGATTTGGGCAAGTCAGATCTTTCCTGCCTCCCCCTCCCCCTCCCACTCTCTGGAGTCTGGCTCCTGGTTGGGGTAGGTAGGGCATTTGGGTATGGGCGGTGCGATGATGGAGGTGGAGAGGAGAGGTGGATGTTGTCCCACACAAGGTGCTGCAGCTGCTCCTGCTGCTGGGTGCAGGACAACTCTTTACTGGACTAACTGGGCAGACTGGACACCCAACAGGTCATAGCAGAAAGAAATCAAACGATAAACCTGCATTCAGTCGTGCTCTGTGCCTCATCAAAGACTCGGCAACCATTAAATAAGACAGCTTCCTACATCATAGGGGCCTTTTCCACCTGAAATTTACACAGAGTCAAAAAACAAAAAACAACACAAGATAAAACAAACCAAAATGCTTCCATTGGAACAGATTTTGAACATAATATTCTTCAGACCAAATCTGAAGAAAGGAGTATTTCAATAGCCCTTGATGAAATGACCATGGACACTGATCTGAAGTAGCTTCTACTAACAAATTCTGTGAATACTTCATGCCAGAAAGCTGTCCTAACTGGCTGTGAGTCGTGAACAGGGAGGTAGACCTCTATTCCACGTTTGTTCAGCAGAAATATGACCTGCTGCTCGAATAGATACAGCAGCGGTGTACAGTGGTGTGTCCTCTCACATGAAGACAGTGTTAACTCAGCCTTCCCCAAAGCAGCGGCACAGGACTGGACACATGGAAGAAGAAAAGACACAAACTGGGAGAAAACAAGGTTTTTGGCAAGGTATAAATGAATCCAGAGCACCTGGTTTAAGAAGACAGACATGCCACAAATGACTCCTCACTTCCAGAGTCTGAAGGAAAGTTAATGAGCTGATAAACACTTTTGCTACCAAGATCCTTTGCAGTGTTATTAATAGTAAAGAATGACAGCAATAAGTAAGCTTGAATTAACCGATATAAGAGAAGCACACGGGGGTTGACCTGGAGGTGAGTTGGGAATGACATATTAACGGGGGATATCCTGAGAGACACCATGGAGGAAGAGTGCCTTCCTGTCCTTGGAACCAGGATATCCGTCTGCAAAGGGCGCCAAGGAGTCACACAAAAGTCATGTCTCTCAGGTCACGACCCCTGGCCTGACCCGCCAGGAACAGGCACCGGACATCTCTGTTCCTGCGATACACACGACCAGCCATCTCCAAATAGCTGGCCCGAATCTCATGGGCAAAAAAAAACGAGGAAATGCTATGAAATGTTATCAAATGTTTTTTTTTATTTATTTTTTTTTTTCATAGTTATTATATCAATTATAACACACAAAATCACAAGTGTTTAAGACAGGTCTGGCTCAGGTGGGCTTTCTTCTGCTCTTCTTTCTTTTCATTTACAGTAAAATCATAAATCAAGAGTTGAATAAACCTGACAAAACAAACTCGGAGAGAAGTGGACAAAAATCAACCACAGCTCAATGAAATCTGCAGGTAATAATCATAAAAAGATCATAGAGATCAGGACAGCACTATATGACAGTCGTCATCCACACGTATCACAATATCTGGTATTTCATGTAATGTAAAGTAAAACAAACTCTTTAATCTGTTGGATACAGTACAAAGACATTCATGTCATAAAGGTGTACAGAGTCTGTTCTAAGCACCAAGCTCTGAGATTAATATTATATTCATGTACGTAACTCTCTAGATCATATACACGGAGAGACAGGAGAGAGGAGGGGGCTACAGCACCGGTGAAAATCAGAGGTCCCCCATCCAAACTGCTGCACTGCCCAAACAAACTCACGATTCAGAGAGAAAGAGAGAAGAAAACGTCTGGACTTTTCCTCCTTCAGGAGGAGCACCATGTGTGTTCAATAAATACGCGAGAAGCAGTCGAATAAATAAAACAAATAAAAAAAAGAACACAGATTCAGGAATTTAGGTCTGAGAACTAAACAAAACAAGAGTCGCTGACTAAAAGAGAGTTTTACTGAAAGACGGAGGATAACTGACAGGTATGTTTTCTTCCCGAATAATATGGAAAGATTCAATAAACACTCACAAGGTTTTCTGGACAAATGCAACCAATCAAAGAAGTTGTATAATTAACCCGTATTTTTTTGATAGATTTGTGATGTCTATTAATATTCCGAGGACATTTTTAATGCTGCAAGACAAGTGGAAATCATCAGGAATTGCCTTTTGTCTAAATACAAGTCACAAGGCCAAAATGGTGTCATTCTAGGCTGTTTAAAAATTGTTTTTTGAAAACCTCTGAAAATGTAAAAAAAACAAGAAACAAAACAAAATATAGCACCCAGATAAATATGCAAACAGCATTTACAAAGATTAGAGTTGTATTAAATCTGAGAAAACATAACCATAGCAATAACAGAAATGCCACATAATGCCACTGTCATAATTAGCTTCTTTACTGAACTCATTCTCCTGCTGAGTCCAACAAGCACCATTTGCTCCTCAAAGTCTGAGAACAACTAGATGGTTGAAAATATCCTCTGATTTGCATAACTGTAAACCACAATAGTACCTGAATTAATCCACATGTTCTGCAAGCATGTGTGGTTTTCTTTTTTGAAGAACCACAACAGTTTCCTCTGTGCACAGCTGAGTTGATTGTGAGTTTTTAGTTCACATTATGCAGTTTGAGTCCAGTCTGTCTAATCATCATGCCTAATAACAGTGTTATAACATCATGTCCCATCAGAAGCTGGAGGGGAAGACGACTGAGGTGGAGAAGCATCTGACGATGTTGTTTTGTAAACAGTATTGAGTAAACAGCTTGTTGATTAGGAACGCAGAGAGTTTGCAGTAGTGGTTTTAGTAAAAAAAAAAAAACAAACAAAGAAAATTAAAAATGAAGTAAAAACATGAAATAAATGAAGGTTGGCACGGCTGCAGCTGCTGACTGTGCAGGAGATTTGGTTATGGCTGTGTGACATAACACCCCAGGGTCACTTAGAACATCTCACCCGAGGGTCATTTAGAACATCTCACCCCAGGGCCATTTAGAACATCTCACCCCAGGGTCATTTAGAACATCTCAACCCAGGGTCATTTAGAACATCTCACCCCAGGGTCATTTAGAACATCTCACCCCAGGGCCATTTAGAACATCTCACCCCAGGGCCATTTAGAACATCTCACCCCAGGGTCATTTAGAACATCTCACCCCAGGGTCATTTAGAACATGGCACCGGAGCCTAGAGGGAAGAGAAGAAACATGTAAAGAATCTCACATAATGAGTGTTTGTGTGTGTGTATGTGTTTTTGTGTGGGTGTATGTGTGTGCATTTGTGTGCGTGTGTATGTGTGTATATATGTGCGTTTGTGTGCGAGTGTGTGTGTGTGTGGGTGTTAGAGTCCTGCACGGGCCCGTACCCACCCATATCCGCAGAGTACAGCACCCACCCGCCCGCGAACCCGTGGCTATTTCAAAGTTAAATCCGTACCCGCCCGGACCCGTTAATATTCTACCCGTTACCCACCCGTGCCCGTGAAAAATCACACAAATCGAAAGTATTCCTATAGAGCACTTTATTTTTCAATGCGCCTCTGAAAAAACGTCAGTACAACACAAAATAAAATATAAGGTTGCTGTGCAGGAACAGTATGGCTATTCCTATCTAAAATTAGCAACTGCAAAACGAGAGGGAACAAATGCCAGTATAACAACTAAATAAAATCGCATAGGTTCACAAATCTATCCTAGGTTACTGTGCAGGAACAGTATATCGTCCACAGTCCCAGGTTTGAGCTGCGTTCTGCGCTCTTGGATCACAAATCCTAAACGCCAAGTTCTCTCTCGTCATTTTTCCTTGTTCTAGCACGACCACCCATTTGCTTTGTAACCACCTAGCGAGCTACAATAAATGCCCGGTACTGTGTTATAACCAGTCTCTGCTCATGTTTCCGCTGGAAAAGAACCGAAGTTTGGGTATTACCTCAGAACAGGTGAAGAGTAAAGTTCAGCCCGCTCTGGCCAACGGAGCTACGGTATAAGTAAGCTCCCCTGAGCTTCGCCACCACCATCGGGATGCACTAATCAGGCAAAATGTAACACTATGTTCATTACGTAGCAAATAAAAGCCTACTAAAAATGACCACTTATTTAACTTACCCGCCCGCATACCCACCCGTATTTTAACTTACCCGCCCGTATACCCACCCGTAAAATTTCGGTATGTGTAAAACCCATCCGTTTCAGCATCTATTTGCCCCGACCCGGTGCAGGACTCTAGTGGGTGTACGTGTGCGAGTGTGTGTGTGTGTGAGTGTATGTGTGTGTGGATGTGTGTACGTTTGTGTGCGAGTGTGTGGGTGTATGTGTGCGTTTGTGTGTGTGTACGTTTGTGTGAGTGTGTGTGTGGGTGTATGTGTGTGAGTGTGTGTGTGTGCGCGTGAGTGTGTGTGTGCGAGTGTGTGTGTGTGTGGGTGTATGTGTGTACGTTTGTGTGCGAGTGTGTGTGTGCGCGTGAGTGTGTGTGTGTGGGTGTATGTGTGTATGTTTGTGTGTGCGTGTATATATGTACGTTTGTGTCCCAGTGTGTGTGTATGTGTGTACATTTGTGTGCGAGTGTGTGTGTGTGTGTGGGTGTATGTGTGCGTTTGTGTGTGAGTGTTTGTGTGTGTGTGCATGTGTGTACGTTTGTGTGTGAGTGTGTGTGTGTGTGTGGTTGTATGTGTGTGTGAGTGTGTGTGTGTATGTGTGTGGGTGTACGTTTGTGTGCGTGTGTGTGCGCGTGAGTGTGTGTGTTTGTGCGAGTGTATGTGTGTAGGTTTGTGTGCAAGTGTGTGTGTGCCCGTGAGTGTGTGTGTGTGTGTAAGTGTATGTGTGTGGGTGTGTGTGTGCGAGTGTGTGTGTGTGTATGTATGGGTGTATGTGTGTACGTTTGTGTGCGAGTGTGTGTGTGTATGGGTGTATGTGTGTACGTTTGTGTGCGAGTGTGTGTGCGCGCGTGAGTGTTGTGTGTGGCAGGGGCGGGGCTATCTCACCAGACTGAAGCTATCATAAGCGCTCATGAGCTCGTCTATGCGGTACTGCTCCAACACCACCACTCCTGCCAGGCTGGGGCTCCTTCTCCGCGCACAGTCCTCACAGTGCACCACATACACCTTCCTGCTGCTGTTCTCACTGGTCACGAAGAGGAGGTTAAAGACCTCCACCTACACACACACGCACACACACGCACGCACACACACACGCACGCACGCACGCACACACACACACACACCCACCACACGAACTCACACACACAAACACACACACACACACACACACACACGCGCACACACACACACGCACGCACACACACACACACCCACCACACGAACTCACACACACACACACACACACACGCACACACACACACACGCACGCACACCCACCACACAAACACACACACACACACACACCCACCACACGAACTCACACACACACACACACGCACGCATGCACACACACACACCCACCACACGAACTCACACACAGACACACGCACACACACACGCACGCACGCACACACACACACACACACACACACACACACACACACCACACGAACTCACACACACGCACGCACGCACACACGCACGCACATACACACACCCACACACATACATATACCACATACCCGCTCACACACCCCCCACACACACCCACACACCACACGAACTCACACACACACATACATATACCACACACCCGCTCACACACCCCCCACCACATACACACACCACATACATATACCACACACCCTCTCACACACACACAGACAAACAAACCACATACACACACGCACACACAAAACACACACAGACACACACACGCACACACAGTCACACACACACACACACACACACACACACACACACACACACACACACATACATACACACACACCACACCACACCACGCACATGTCAAATATACAAAGCATACTACACAGCATTTTATATTATTTTGTATTATTTTGGTGGTGTGTGTATGTTTGTGTCGTGTGTGAGTGTGCATCTGTGGTATGTACAATAGAATAGAATATACTTTGTTAATCCCAGAGGAAAATAGGGTGTGTGTTTTTGTGTGCGCGTGTGTAAAACAACGCATTCACAAATATGCATGAATATTTAATGTAGGTGGAGGTTTTTGCCCTTTTAAAAACATAAACCAGTTTATCAATCCTAAAGCATATAGGGCCAGTTTCAAACACACATATCAAGTATCGTTTTATATGAAACAGGAGCAGCAGTGAATTCTCATGCAAGTGGTTTTGAGACTCAGGGTTCATTCACATGTGTGAAACAGGCTGGATGCTCATGATGACAGAGATCTCAGGTTTCCTGAGCACAACTCATCGTTTCAGTGGCCACGCAAGAATTAATCTCAGTTTTGTGATCAGTGAAAATGGACAACCAAGAGAAAATGGACAACCGTTTGCTTTTTTCATTGAACATATTAATAAATAATAAAGAGCCATATTTTGTAAGTTATTATTATTTCAAATAAAACAAATGACAAAAAAATAAACCTATCTACATTGGTTGAGTGCCTCCTTGAAGATAAGAGGTGTGACAAGCTTTTACACCACTAGGGGTCAGTGTGTGACAGACGGTCTGACTCACGTCACACTCGTTACAATAGTAGGCGGGTTCCTCCTTCACTCGGGCTTGGTAGGAGATCTTCTTCCCCGTAGCTACAAGCTGGTCCCTCAGAATCTGGATGTGTTTCATGGACTGCAGGAGACAGTGCCTGAAGGACACACACTACTCAATACTGAGCTCAACTTCAGAGTTAAACTTGTTTTTTTTTTTTTTTTTTTTAGCATTAGCACGTCTGTATAATCCTGAAACTGAAGCTTGCCAACCACACAGCAACTGAAGCTTCACGTAACTGCTTCTCATCCACAGCAAACAGCCTGGATTTGAACTGAAATTGAATTTGAAATTGAATTGAAACAATTACCCCCACACACACACACACACACACACACACACACACACACACCCACACACACACACACACACACACACACACACACACACACACACACACACACACACACACACACACACATACTTACATGAGGACATTTTTTGAAAAGCTGAGCTCACCTAATCATTTTATACGTGTTTGGGTCCGTTATCTTGACTGTGCGGGCAACGTTCCAGGACACATGTATCATGGGAACAATGGACTTCACCTTTTTGACTTCGTTCCACTCAAAACGCTCCAGCGCCAACTGGTACTGGTAGGCTGACACACATCAGTGTGTCAGGACAGAACACACATCAGTCCAAACAGTTAGACCTCTCTCATCTGCATGCTAGATTTTGAACTGAAACAAAGTGGAAATCCAACAAGCAACAAATATGCGCTCTGCATGACCTCTGACCTCTAGTGTCTCTGCATGTCCTCTGACCTCTGGTGTTCAGCACCAGTACTCACAGTTGAGCGGCCCTACGTTCCAGGCGATATTGTTGCACCAGCCCACAGCCTGCACCCAGTGGACAGTGCCAGCGTTGATCCACACCAGGTCTCCGGGCCGCTGGATGAACCGGTACACAGGAATGTTGGCCTGGTACAGATCTTCCAGAACTGGCCACCATGAGCCCGTCAGATAGTCTACTCCATGTCTGCTGGGTGTGAGAAAGGTTTGCCTTTATTTTTACAGTATTTGGCAGATGCCTTGGTCCAAAGAGACAGGAGTCTTTGTAGTCTGCAGTCTCTACTGTAGTCTCTAATGTAGTCTCTGCTACTGTAGTTTCTGCTACTACAGTCTCTGCTGTAGTCTCTGCTGCAGTCTCTAGTCCAGTCTCTGCTGCTGTAGTCTCTGGTCCAGTCTCTGCTGTAGTCTCTGCTGTAGTCTCTGCTGCAGTCACTGGTCTAGTCTCTGGTCCAGTCTCTGCTGTAGTCTCTGCTGCAGTCACTGGTCTAGTCTCTGGTCCAGTCTCTGCTGTAGTGTCTGCTGCTGTAGTCTCTGCTGCTGTAGTCTCTGCTGCAGTCACTGGTCTAGTCTCTGGTCCAGTCTCTGCTGTAGTCTCTGGTTCAGTCTCTGCTGCTGTAGTCTTTGCTGCAGTCACTGGTCTAGTCTCTGGTCCAGTCTCTGCTGTAGTCTCTGCTGCTGTAGTCTCTGCTGCAGTCACTGGTCTAGTCTCTGGTCCAGTCTCTGCTGTAGTCTCTGCTGCTGTAGTCTCTGCTGCTGTAGTCTCTGGTTCAGTCTCTGCTGCTGTAGTCTCTGCTGCAGTCACTGGTCTAGTCTCTGGTCCAGTCTCTGCTGTAGTCTCTACTACTACTGTTTTGTAGTCACCATCAAAAATACCCTCATACATATCCAGAAAAGACACAAGACAGACTGGATAAATTAAACAGGGATCTAGCTTAAATGAACCAGTTAAACAGAGATCTATGTGAAATAACTGGGTTTATAGTTGAAATGAATGTGCGGATTAAATAAAATACAAGCTGAAATGACTGGATTAATATCGGAAATTAATTTAGTTAAAATGACTGGGTTAATAAAATTAATCTAATTGTAATAACTGGATTAATTATACAGATCTAGTTAAATGACCTGGTTAAATAAACATGGATCTGGTTAAATGACCTGGTTAAATAAACAGGGATCTAGATAGAATTACTCACTTTTCACAGAAATCACTAATGGTTTCCCAGTAGTGCTCGTGAACAGCAAACCACTCACAGTCTCCTGGGCCAATGTTGATGTTCACAGAGCAGAAGTTATTGTTCTCTTGATGGCCTAAAGAGAGAAACACCATGTCAAGTTAAATGTGTAAAAGAAGTGTACATATGTAAGTGTGCATGTGTCTGTGTGTGTGTGAGAGAGAGAGAGAGAGAGAGAGAGTGTGTGTGTCTGTAGACCTGGTGTGCGGCTGCCTGGTACTTTCATGTACAGCTGGACGGTGTTCATGCCCAGTATGGTGTGACCCACATGGCTAAGCATGTTGTCACTGGAGGACACGCGCATGAACGCAGGCAACTTCAACAGCTCCTGTAGCTGGGACTTCCACCTGCACACAGTAATACCACACACTCACCAAACACTACATGACAATACCACACAGCTGGGACTTCCACCTGCACACAGTAACACCACACATTCACCAAACACTACATGACAATACCACACAGCTGGGACTTCCACCTGCACACAGTAATACCACACACTCACCAAACACTACATGACAATACCACACAGCTGGGACTTCCACCTGCACACAGTAACACCACACACTCACCAAACACTACATGACAATACCACACAGCTGGGGCTTCCACCTGCACACAGTAACACCATACACTCACCAAACACTACATGACAATACCACACAGCTGGGGCTTCCACCTGCACACAGTAACACCACACACTCACCAAACACTACATGACAATACCACACAGCTGGGACTTCCACCT